>NC_053024.1:78193242-78296580 GCF_003073215.2 Triticum urartu | reverse complement strand
CCCACGTGGGCCCTCTCACTTATCTCTTTGTGCTACATCATCACCTACATCTAGAAATTTTTTGCCATTGCTCTCTCTCCCCTGTTCTTGCGCTCAAACCTGCGGATTTTGATCTCTTTGCTTGAAGCTCCGTTTCCGAAACTTTTTGGGGGGATTGTTGCTTGGTATGTGACTCCACCATTTGTCCAATTAGTTTTTGTTTTAGTGGTTTATATTTTGAATAATTAGCTACTCTTGGTGCTGTTGTAGATGAGCTTGCATGTTGAATTCTTATTGTTCTAAGTAGTTTGAATGCTTGCTTTGGCCTCTATGTATCCCTATGAGTAGTTGCTATCAATCTTACAAAGTTTTTTTGATACATTTTTGTCACCCCAAAATTTTTTATTTTCCGAAAATTGTACGCGGACATGAATATCTTCAGGAAGTTTGGCTCTAGGAAGAACTCCAAGGGTGTTATTGGGGAGTCTTCTGACAGTAATCTCCACCCTCGGATGTTGGCGGAGGTATGGCCGTGTGAATGGCCGTACACCCCGTTCCTGGAAGAGGCTGGAATTCTTCAGGAGTTCACACACTATGTTGGTAATGCGGCCTCACCGACTTCATCGCAGATGAGTGTGACCAGCACCAAATCCTCACAAACATCTTTGTTCAGAGTTTTACTTTCCCGCCTAGAAATAATCCCCGAGAAGTGAGAATTGTTTTATATGCTGAAAACCATCAAATACCACTTACCAAATTTTTGTGATATATGCATGATCCCTTCCGATAGGAGTTTGGCTGAGCCTAGACCGGCTGGGTTTGAGGCCTTTTATCGCACTTTGACAGTGGGAAATGAGAGAGGGGTGTCAGCCACCACGGCTGCTGGCATACACTTTCCTTCCATACATTATTTTGCTTTATTTGTTGCTAAGTGCTTGCTTGCTATAAAGAAAGTAGGTGCGCTCAGCGCACCAGACTTTGTTGTTTTAAGCCGGGCACTAGAGTGCGACAACACTCATAGCTTGGGAGCTATTGTAGCTCGTCGCCTCCATCTTAATAAATCTCAGTGTGAAATACATGGTGGGATTTTTGCTACTCGTTTGGCGGCTCACTTGAAGGATGAGATACGCCCTCACGATTACCCTCTGACCAAGGTTTATCTAGACCGTGCAGCCATGGAACACCATCATTTTCTTGCAGAAGATTATCCTAACATTCCTATTCCTTATAACCTGGTCTTTAGCGTTAAAACTCATGATATTGTTCCGTTGCCTGCTCTTGCTTTGTTTGATTCTGTTGCTAGGTGCGGATATAGGATTACGCCTGAGGACATAATGCCTACCAGAACGCTCAGGCTGCTGCAAAGGTAGTGGAGGAGCCTCCGAAATGGGATCAGTGGATGCCCGCTCCTCAGCACCCCTACTACCCTGCAGGCTACTGACCGATTACCAACTTAGGCCAAAAGCCTAAGCTTGGGGGAGTACGTGTTTCTCACCGACATTACATTTATGTCTCGTATCATTCTATTTGTCGGTGTTCACACTTTTTCATTGTATCATCCATGCTTAGATTTATATTCTTGCTTTCTTCTTGTGTGTTTGAAAAACTTTAGAAAAACAAACAAAATTAGTTGTAGTAGTTTACTTTCTATGCATGCTTAGCTATTATACTAAAAAGAAAATCCAAAAAGATTTCCTTGTTCTTCTTTTGCTTGTTGGGAGCTTTCCCGTGTAAATAGATTTTCTCATTTTTTTTATTTTCCCTTTTATTTGCTTGTTGAAGAAAACCAAAAACTCCAAAAGTATTTCAGTGTGTTTCTCTGAATTTATTTTCCTTTTATTCGAGTTCTACCGAGGAGAAGACCATGATGAAAATGTTGAGTGGCTGTTACATGAATAATTGTTGAACTAATAAAGAGCACATTTTACCTTGTCTTCTCTTGTTGAATAAAATGTTTTGCAGATTCCAGCTTAGTCCATGGCACTCTTTCACTATTATTATGTTCACATCGTTCAGTCATGCAAGTGAAAGGCAGTAATGACGATATTCAATGAACTGGCCGTGGCAGAGAGAAACCGGTATGAACTCGACGTGTTCTTTTTGTGTAAATATGTTTAACCTAGTATCCATGATTCAGACCATTATGATTAAACATGTTTGAAATGACAATAAGAGATTATAGTTTCTCATGCCATGCATAAGTAGCTGGGAGTTGATAATGATTTATCTTGGATGTCAACATTGCGTTAAAATGATTGTGATGTAGTATGATGATATGGTATCCTCCTCTGAATGTTCAAGTGGCTTGACTTGGTACATTTTCATGCATGTAGTTGAATCAAAACCAACATAGCCTCTATGATATTTATGTTCATGGTGTTATATCCTACTCATGCCAGTGTCCAATGTTACTTATGCATAATGCATGGTTATGATCGTTTTTGCTATCTTGTTGGCCGCTTCTCAATCTAAATTGCTAGCCTTCGCCTGTACTAAGTGGGGACTCTGCATGTACATCAAAAACATTGAACCCAAAGTTATTCCAGATGAGTCCACCATATCTACCTATATGCGGTATTACCCTGCCATCCTAAGTAAATTTACATGTGCCACCTCTAAAAACTTCTAAAAATTATCCGTTTTGTGTGCCTGGATTGTTCACGGAACGACACGAGGTAGTCAGTATCTTCCATGCTAAGCGGGTTATTCTCAGGTCAAGTGTTTATTCACTCGCCATCGCACGAGAAAAGGGCGGTAATAGGGATTCCCAGTCCCAAGCTGCAAAATACAAAAAGAGTTAATCACTTGAATAATCGAACAAAAACTCCCGATGGAGTCAAAACCTTTACTTTCATCGCTTGGGAACCGCCACTAGCCTGTTTAGCATGGGAGATATTGATAAATGATAGTCGTGAAGTAAATGAGAAGGGCGCATGTCTCAAAATAATCATTTATCTCTGTTCTAAAACTTGAGCTCTGGCACCTCTGCAAATCACTGCTTCCCTCTGTGAAGGGACTATCTATTGAATTTTATGTTGTGTCATCACCTTCTTATACAAGCGCTAGAAACTGAGAGAACACAGCTGTCATGATTTATGCATTGTGTGTAGCTAATGTTGGGTGCATCATGACTGGATCTTTTCTATCATGAATTAGAATGTTTAGTCGCTGCTTGGACTTTGGAGGTGCTCTGCATTTATGTTTTGCGGTCTCAGAAAGGGCTAGCGAGATACCACTATTGTCATATTATATCATGGTTGTTTTGACAATGTGTTGCCGTTTGAGATGCCTTATTATTGCTCGGTAGCTGATTATGTCATTGATATGAGTCATTATAATCATTAAGAGTTATTGTCGACATGGTTAGTTATAATCATGGCTGAAAACCTGGGTGTTGTTTAAGCTAATTTATGCAAACAAGAGAAAAAGAGTTCGTAAAAGTTTTTCTCTTTCACTTTCAGTTTATCAACTAAATTGCTTGAGGGCAAGCAAAGGTTTATGCTTGGGGAGTTGATACGTCTCAAACGTATCTACTTTTCCTAACACTTTTCCTCTTGTTTTGAACTCTAATTTGCATGATTTGAATGAAACTAACCCCGGACTGACGCTATTTTCAGCAGAACTACCATGGTGTTGTTTTTGTGCAGAAATAAAAGTTCTCGGAATGGAACGAAACTTTGCAAGGAATTTTTTATAAAATGTATAAGAATTTCTGGAGCCAAGACCTACCGGAGAGGGCCCCCTGGGTGGGCACAACCCACCAAGGCGCGCCCCCTCTCCTGGCGTGACCAGGTGGGTTGTCCCCACCTGGTGGCCCCGCAGACCTTGATTCCGACGCTATAAAATCCTATTTTCAGAGAAAAAAATCAAGGAGAAAGAATTATCGCGATCCACGAGATGGAGCCGCTGCCAAGCCCTGTTCTTCCTCGGGAGGGCAGATCTGGAGTCCGTTTGGAGCTTCGAAGAGGGGCATCTTCGTTCTTTGTCATCACCAACCCTTCTCCATCACCAATTCCATGATGCTCCCCATCGGGAGTGAGTAATTCCTTCATAGGCTCGCTGGTCGGTGAGAAGTTGGATGAGATTCATCAATTAATCGAGTTAGTTTTGTTAGGGCTTGATCCCTAGTATCCACTATCTTCTTAGATTGATGTTGCTATAACTTTGCCATGCTTAATGCTTGTCACTTTGGGCCCGGGTGCCATGAGTTCAGATCTGAACCGTTTATGTTATCACAATTATATTCATGTTCTAGATCTGATCTTGCAAGTTATAGACACCTACTACGTGTTATGATCCAGTAACCCCCGAGTGACAATAACCGAGACTTCTTCCAGTGTTTACCGTAGTTTTAGGAGTTCATGTATTCACTATGTGTTAATGCTTTGTTTTGGTTCTCTATTAAAAGGAGGCCATAATATCCCTTAGTTTCCAATATGGATCGTGCTGCCACGGGAGGGTAAGAGAAAAGATGTCATGCAAGTTCTTTTTCTTGGGGAACGCAGTAATTTCAAAAAAATCCTACGCACACACAAGATCCATCTAGGTGATGCATAGCAACGAGAGGGGAGAGTGTTGTCTACGTACCCTCGTAGACCGTAAGCGGAAGCGTTATGACAACGCGGTTGATGTAGTCATACGTCTTCATGATCAAACCTATCCTAGCACCGAAGGTACGGCACCTCCGCGATCTGCACACATTCAGCTCGGTGACGTCCCACGAACTCTAGATCCAGCTAAGTGTCAGGGGAGAGCTTCGTCAGCATGATGGCGTGATGATGGTGATGATGAAGTTACCGACGCAGGGCTTCACCTAAGCACTACAACGATATGACCGAGGTGGAAATCTGTGTAGGGGGCACCGCACACGGCTAAGAGATCAACTTGTGTGTCTATGGGGTGCCCCCTCCCCTGTATATAAAGGAGTAGAGGAGGGGAGGGCCGACCCTCTCTGTGGCGCGCCCTAGGGGGAGTCCTACTCCCACCGGGAGTAGGATTCCCCCCTTTCCCTAGAAGGAGTGGGAGAGAAGGAAGGGGGGAGAGAAGGAAGGAAGGGGGTCCGCCCTCCACCCAATTCGTATTGGGCTAGGGGGCGCACCCTCCTCCTTGGCCTTCCTCTCCTCTAATCCACTAAGGCCCAATAAGGCTCATATACTCCCCGGGGGGTTCCGGTAACCCCCCGGTACTCCGGTAAATGCCCGAACTCACACGGAAACATTCCGATGTCCAAACATAGGCTTCCAATATATCGATCTTTATGTCTTGACCATTCCGAGACTCCTCGTCATGTCCGTGATCATATCCGGACTCTGAACAACCTTCGGTACATCAAAACACAGAAAATCATAATACCGATCGTCACTGAACGTTAAGCGTGCGGACCCTACGGGTTCGAGAACTATGTAGACATGACTGAGACTCATCTCCGGTCAATAACCAATAGTGGAACCTGGATTCCCATATTGGTTCCTACATATTCTACAAAGATCTTTATCGGTCAAACTGCATAACAACATACGTTGCTCCCTTTGTCAACGGTATGTTACTTGCCCGAGATTTGATTGTCGATATCATCATAACTAGTTCAATCTCGTTCCGGCAAGTATCTTTACTCGTTCTGTAATGCAACATCCTGTAACTAACTCATTAGTTACATTGCTTGCAAGGCTTATAGTGATGTGCATTATCGAGAGGGCCCAGAGATACCTCTCCGACAATCGGAGTGACAAATCGTAATCTCGATCTATGCCAACTCAACAAACACCATCGGAGACACCTGTAGAGCATCTTTATAATCACCCAGTTACATTGTGATGTTTGATAGCACACAAGGTGTTCCTCCGTATTCGGGAGTTGCATAATCTCATAGTCAGAGGAACATTTATAAGTCATGATGAAAGCAATAGAAATAAAACTAAGCGATCATTTATGCTAAGCTAACAGATGGGTCTTGTCCATCACATCATTCTCTAATGATGTGATCCCATTCATCAAATGACAACACATGTCTACGGTCAGGAAACTTAACCATCTTTGATTAACGAGCTAGTCAAGTAGAGGCATACTAGGGACACTCTGTTTTGTCTATGTATTCATATATGTACTAAGTTTCCGGTTAATACAATTCTAGCATGAATAATAAACATTTATCATGATATAAGGAAATATAAATAACAACTTTATTATTGCCACTAGGGCATATTTCCTTCAGTCTCCCACTTGCACTAGAGTCAATAATCTAGTTCACATTGCCATGTGATTTAACACCAATAGTTCACATCTTTATGTGATTAGTTCGCATCTCCATGTGACTAATACCCAAAGGGTTTACTAGAGTCAATAATCTAGTTCACATCGCTATGTGATTAACACCCAAAGAGTGATCGTGTTTTGCTTGTGAGAGAAGTTTAGTCAACGGGTCTGCCACATTCAGAGCCGTATGTATTTCACACCTTGCAACACAGGCAAGAACTCGTCTTCAGTTTTGACATGCATTTGCCAGATTTCACAAAATGTGGCAATTTCTAACATGATTCGTACAGACTTTAAGCATTGCTATGAGTGACAAAATCTCATCGTAGTCAACACCTTGAAGTTGTCAAAAACTTTTTGCAACAATTCGAGCTTTGTAGATAGTAACACTACTATCAACGTCCATCTTCCTCTTGAAGATCCATTTATTCTCAATCGCTTACTGATCAACGGGCAAGTCCAGCAAAGTCCACACTTCGTTATCATACATGGATTCTATCTCAGATTTCATGGCCTCAAGCCATTTTGTGGAATCTGGGCTCATCATCGCTTCCTCATAGTTTGTAGGTTCGTCATGGTCAAGTAACATGACCTCCAGAACAGGATTACCGTACCACTCTGGTGCGGATCTTACTCTGGTTGATCTATGAGGTTCGGTAGTAACTTGATCAGAAGTTTTCATGATCATCGTCATTAGCTTCCTCACTAATTGTCACGACCGGTTTTCCAATAAAAATGTTTATTGAGAAACCAATCTTTTGAGTCCAGTATGAGAAAAATCCTCCTTACCGGTAGACAAATTCTTGATACAATAAGCCAGTAGCATAAAATATATTACAGGGTCGAGCTACGGTTGCTCAACCAAATTATTACAAGCACACCAATAATTATACATAATGGCGGACAGGACACAGTGGTGTGGAGGCATACTACTGACTCGAGGATAGGGTGGTGGTGGAAAAACACAGCGGGGAGTGAGATACATGACTCTAAAACTGGCATCTCATCGAGCGTCGAGGTGAGGCTCGATGAATTTATTTGGTAGCGGAAGCGGATATAATACAGTGACCAAATCCAGGGTCGCACGAGACTGACTAGGATTCCTCTAGGCGTCGGACTCGCTATCAAATTCTTCATCCATGAGATCGCCTTCGTCAGCATCTGGCCAAATCAACAAGCCAGGTGAGTACTTTGATAGAACTCGCAAGACAGTTCGGACGTAAGATATAACAAATGCATGCATGGATGCGTCATGATTAATTTACCAATGCACATTCAAAATTTAGCAAGCAAGGTAAGTAAAAAGGGAGTCGACGGTAGTCCCCCGGAAACCCAACAGAATAACTGTAATCCCAATCGGGTGTCTGAAGTGACACCTCGATAGGAAGATAAATAAATAAAGCACGCTGCAGTCGGGCGTCTAGGCGACACCACATAAAGGGCTTTAAAAGAAATGCCACAGTCGGGCGTCTGAGCGACGCCACATAAAGGGCTTTAAAAGAAATGCCACAGTCGGGCGTCTGAGCGACGCCACATAAAGGGCTTTAAAAGAAATGCCACAGTCGGGCGTCTGAGCGACGCCACATAAAGGGCTTTAAAAGAAATGCCACAGTCGGGCGTCTGAGCGACGCCACATAAAGGGCTTTAAAAGAAATGCCACAGTCGGACGTCTGAGCGACATCGCAGAAAGGGCTTTCATTGAAAGTAAAATATAACAATGCCACAGTCGGACGTCTGAGCGACACCGCAGAAAGGGCTTTCATTGAAAGTAAAATATAACAATGCCACAGTCGGATGTCTGAGCGACATCACAGAAAGGGCTTTTATTGAAAGTAAATAATAACAATGCCACAGTCGGACGTCTGAGCGACATCACAGAAAGGGCTTTTACTCACATGTAAATAATACTCATAGTAAATATTCAATTCATGAAAATAAACGGGTTAGTCCATCCACAGGAATAAACATTTACCCGGACTTAGCACTCTTGTGATTCACCGGAGTCTCTGTCATCAAAACTGACATTTGTCAGGATAAGATAATACCGAACTTGGACATGGAATAGATGATTCAAAGGAATATATGACTCTGCAGAGTTTGTACGAAAATCTTTCCCACAGCCAACGGATTTCCGTAGTCACGAAGGACTAGTTCCGTTTACGGTATTTCAGAAGAAAACACAGCTAACCAGTACACACCCATCCTACCTCTTGATGCCAGGAATCACCCTAGACATCATCCAAGAAAAACTTTTGAGACGGGGAGATCACAATCTCGAATAGCATGGGATCAAATTTATATACGCGCGCACTAAGCGGTGCCCCCCTCTCGGTCCCAACCGGCAACACCCATGCCCCCTGACCGGATGACTGGCTTTAATCCAGGGCCAGGAACCATCATCACGGCCTCTCCTTTTGGTGTGTACCAAGAAAGCGGTTTTCAACTTACTAAGCCATATTCCTTGCGGAAAACATGTGGTAGTACAGGGAAGGAAAAGTGGAAGGAACTGGATCGATACGGGTTGACACTGACGTCATATAGTCTGGCGTAAGACTAGCATGCTACAACACTGCCATCTTACCCATCCTCATGCCAACACATGGCCATGCATACTCACATCCATCCACTTATGGATTTTCGAAACTCACTTGCCTCATCGTTGCATGTAACATGACATTCGTCGGTATGTTCATCAACATGCCATGAAACTACTTAAAGCAAACATGCCAAAACAATCATCATATCAAAAGTTCAAACATGCTTGCCTGGTTCAGAGTAGTCGGGGCCTAGCTCGGTGAAGTTCGCGGTCCCGTCACCTCCTTCGGTATCTACGGCATAAAGAAAATATACGCGCTATCATGAAACGACACTGAACTTCTCTGAACTTTCTGAATTTTACTGAAAGTGCAAAGTAACAGTGCCGGCCAGGTGTTCGACAGAATGATTCTGGCATGTAGGGATTTTTCCTTGAGCTGATTTTTGGTGGAGTGGCCTCTCATTGCACCAGGAGACTGCCCAAATTTTTGTGGAATTTTTGGAGAAGTGTAGATATGAATTTCACCAAATTTGTCAAATCTGGTCCAAACTTGCAGTGAGTGAAATTTGAAAAATTTGAAAAGAATAAGAGTGGATCAAGATGGTTCTAGGTTGTGGGTACTAAGGACTATCCAGGGGAGTTGGTTTGGGATCAAGGATCAAAGGCATTAGGGTACTTGCTTTGCAAATCACCTAGGTTCACAAGAAAGGACAGAATTGTTTTGGGAAAAGAAATAATTGGAATAAAATCCAAAAATGGATTTTATTAGTTTGGACAGAATGTTTGGGTTGTACCCAAGTGGGAGGAGAGGTTTTGGGGGAGTTTTACCATAAGAGGCATGGTAAACAAGAATGGACCAAAAATCAAACGAAAGCCCAAAAACAAAAGGTTTTCTTTTTAAAAGAAACTAAATCCAGAAAAATATTTTTGAGAGGGCAAACTCAGAAGAGGGTTTTTAAGAAGGGTTTAAATGACCTTCTTCAAACCAAGCAAGGCTCTTTCTGAAAACAAAACCACAAATTTTTTTTGGAGTGTCACAACACCTACCCCCTTAGGAAAAATCTCGTCCCCGAGATTTCAGCTGATCCTCAAACAGGTGTGGGTGTTCTTTCCGAAGAAAATCCTCGCTCTCCCAAGTTGTTTCATCCTCGGTGTGATTGCTCCACTGAACTCTGAAAAACTTGATGGTTTTCTGTCGGGTCCTCCTTTCAGACTCCTCTAATATTTTTACTCGGCGTTCTAGATAGGTGAGGTCTGGCTGCACGTCAATGTTCTCATGGGATACTTGCTTCTCTGGTTTGCTTACGCACTTCCTTAATTGCGAAACGTGGAACACGTCGTGGACATCGGATAATTCTTCGGGTAAGTCTAGCTGGTAGGCTACAGTGCCCCTTCGTGCCTCTATACAGAATGGTCCGATGAATCTTGGTGCTAGCTTTCCTTTAATCTTGAATCATTGCAAGCCTCTCATAGGGGACACTCGTAGGTACACATAATCACCAGGTTCAAAGCTGACCCCACGGTGCTTCTGATCGTAATAGCTCTTTTGTCGACTTTGAGCTGCCTTGAGTCGGTCCCTAATTAGCTTGACCTTTTCCTCGGCTTCTTTGAGCATGTCTGTTCTGAAGATGCGGCTGTCTCCGGTCTCTGACCAATTTAGCGGGGTACGACATCTCCGTTCGTACAGAGCTTCAAATGGTGCCATTTGCAGGCTGGCCTGGTAACTGTTGTTGTACGCAAACTCGGCATATGGCAGGCTTTCTTCCCAACTAGCTCCATAGGTGAGGACACATGCTCTCAGCATGTCCTCTAAAACTTGGTTTACGCGTTCCGTTTGTCCATCAGTCTGGGGGTGGTATGCTGTACTGAAGGCCAGTTGAGTTCCCAGAGCCTGTTGTAAATGATCCCAGAATCTCGAGACGAACTGAGTGCCTCTGTCAGATATTATAGTCTTCGGGACTCCATGCAGACAAACTATACGGGAGAGATAAATCCTGGCAAACCTCTGAGTTTTGTAGGTTGTCTTCACTGGAATGAAATGTGCCACCTTGGTTAATCTATTGGTGATGACCCATATGGCATCATTCCCGTGTTGTGACCGAGGTAGTCCGACAATGAAATCCATCCCTATTTCATCCCATTTCCACTCAGGTATTTTGTTTGGTTGCAGTAGTCCGGCTGGTCTTTGATGCTCAACTTTTATGCGTTGACAAGAATCGCAACATGCAATGAATGTGGCTATGTCCCTCTTCATACCGTGCCACCAAAATCTTTCCTGAATATCCTTATACATTTTGGTTCCTCCAGGGTGGATCGAATATGGGGCTGTGTGGGCTTCAGCTAGAATTTGCTGTTTGAGGTCCTCTATATTTGGCACGCAGAGTCTGTCTCCATACCATAATATTCCTCCATCGTCTATGACGAACTCCGAGGCCTTTCCCATACTCACCTTTCTTTTAATTCCCTCGATGCTGTGGTGACCAGGCTGAGCTTCTTTAATTCTCTCCACAAGGTCGGGCTGTATTTCCAAGTTTGATATGGTGCCTTCCGCGATCATTAACAAGTTGAGTTTGGCAAATTCTTGTTGTAATTCAGGTCTCAAGCTTTGTAGACTGTTTTCGTCAGAGCTGGGGTTCCGACTAAGAGCATCGGCCACTACATTTGCTTTTCCTGGATGATAGTGGATACCAACATCATAATCCTTTACCAATTCCAACCAGCGTCGTTGCCGTAAGTTTAGTTCTGGCTGTGTGAAAATATATTTGAGACTTTTATGGTCCGTGTATATTTCACATCGATTTCCAAGTAAGAAATGCCTCCATTCCTTAAGTGCATGAATGACTGCTGCCATTTCTAAGTCATGAGTGGGATAATTTTCCTCATGCTTGCGAAGTTGCCTTGAAGCGTATGCGACAACCTTGCCTTCTTGCATCAACACGCACCCGAGGCCCTTTCGGGATGCGTCACATTACACTTCAAAATTCTTGTGTATGTCTGGCACAATTAATACCGGTGCTGTCGTTAATTTCCGTTTTAGCTCTTGGAAAATTTCTCGCAGGCTTCTGTCCATTCAAACTTCTTGTCCTTCTTGAGTAACTGCGTCATTGGCTTGGCTATGGTGGAGAATCCTTCAATAAATCTGTGGTAATATCCTGCCATTCCCAAGAAACTTCGTATGTCCGTTACGCTGGCTGGTGACTTCCAGCCAAGTATGGCCCTGACTTTCTCCGGGTCCACTGCGATACCGTCTTGGGTCAGCACGTGGCCTAGAAAGCCTACTTGTCTTAGCCAAAATTCGCACTTGCTGAACTTGGCATACAATTGATGTTTCCTGAGTTCTCCTAGCACAATCCTGAGATGTTCCGCGTGCTCTTCTGGTGTCTTGGAGTATATCAGAATATCGTCGATAAATACCACAACGAACATGTCCATAAACTTCATAAATACTTTGTTCATGAGGTGAACAAAATATGCGGGGGCATTCGTTAATCCAAAAGGCATTACTGTGAACTCATATAGTCCATATCTGGAGGTGAAGGCTGTTTTGGGGATACCTTCTGTTCGCACTTTTAATTGATGGTATCCTAACCTTAAGTCAATCTTTGAGAATACCTTGGCCTGAGCGAGCTGATCAAATAAATCATTTATCCGTGGCATCGGGTATTTGTTCTTGACTGTGACATTGTTAAGTGCTCGGTAGTCTATGCACAATCTCAGTGTTCCATCCTTCTTTTTGGCAAATAAAATTGGTGATCCCCAAGGTGAGGAGCTGGCTCGAATGTATCCCTTGTCCAGCAATTCCTTTATTTGTTTCTTCAACTCAATCAACTCGGATGGTGCCATTCTGTATAGTTTCTTGTATATGGGGGTGGTTCCTGGTGCTAGCTCAATGCTGAATTCTATCTCTCGGTCTGGTGGCATGCCTGGTAGTTCTTCGGGAAATACGTCTGCAAATTCACATACTACTGGAACCTTGTTTAGCTCAGAAACGTCCACCTTATTCAATCTCGGCTGCCGGGGTATTTTTCTTTCTTTGGCTGATACTTTTATTGTCTTCCCGTGGTGGTGTGTGAGAATTACGGTCCGGTTGAAACAGTCAATAAAACCTTTGTTGGTGGTTAACCAGTCCATCCCTAGGATGACATCCAGTCCCTTATTTTCCAACACAATAAGATTGGCGTGAAACTTCAATCCTTCCAACTCAATAACCACATTCTGACAGTAACTCTGAGTAACTTGCTGAATCCTAGGGGACTTGATGATCATGGATTTTTCCAGAGGAAGCATCGAAAAATTATTTTGCAAAGCAAAACTTTTCGAAATGAATGAGTGAGAAGCTCCAGAATCAAACAAAACCATTGCAGGTATTGTGTTGACAGGAAACGTACCGAGTACGATATCCGGAGCGTTTTGTGCTTCTTCTTTGGTCACGTGGTTTAGATGACCCTTCCTGTGGTTGTTGTTGGGGTTGAAATTGTTTCGCTTGGGCGCTGAATTATTGCCGCCGTTGTTTGGCTTCGGGGTCGAGTTCCTTGGCTTGGGGCACTGTTTGGCATAGTGCCCTTCTTCTCCACAAGCATAGCAAGTAACGCCTGGGCGATATGTGAATTCCTTGTCCCTTGCATGGAAATTCTTGGTTGGGCGTGAGACGTTTGTCGTAGGTTTGTCTGTCCCACCTTTCTGAAAATCTGTCTTGCTTTGGTGGTTGCGCGCAAGAGTAGTCTGGTCTCTTTTTCGCTTGCGGAAATCCTCCAAGCTACGTCTCTCATTTTCCAGAGTAATGGCTTTGTCCACTAGTGTCTTAAAATCTGGAAAAGTGTGCACGACCAATTGGCATTTAAGCGCGGGCGCCAGACCGTCTAGGAATTTCTCCATCTTCTTGCTTTCAGTCATACGTTCTTCATTGGCGTAGCGAGACAATAGAGTAAATTGACCGTTGTATTCTGACACTGTCATGTTCCTTTGTTTGAGGTCATCGAACTCTCTCTTCTTGATTTTCATAATACTCTTAGGAATGTGTGCACCACGGAAACCTTCCTTGAAATCATCCTAGGTTATATCACTTTCGTTGGGGTGCATGTGCAGAAAATTCTCCCACTATGATGCAGCTGCTCCCGTGAGATAGTGCGGGGCATATAGTACCTTCTCGGGATCTGAACATTTTGCAATAATTAATTTTCTCTCCGTATCTCGAAGCCAATCCTCGGCTACAAGAGGCTTGTCAGTATGAGAAAATGTTTGGGGACGTGTCTTCTGTAGCTCAGATAACTTGGAATGCTGCTGATACTGTCCATGGTGATTTCCCATGTTGATGACTTGGTTCATCATTTCCCGATGTTGTTGCTGACTCTACTCATAAAGGCGACACATTTGTGAAAGTGCCGATTCACTGCCCTGTTGGCTTGACTGTCCCTGTGTGAACTTGTTGCTGGGTTGTGTATCATAATTTTCCTCTGGTGGAGTTGGCATGGAGCGAGTCCAAGGACGAGACATTTTTCACTCTGGGGATATATTTTTTAAAACCCATAAGAAAAGCGAAAAGGGGTCGCAAAAATAATTCCAGAAATGCACAAAGCTGGCAAATAAATTAAATAACCAAGCTTACTTAAAAAAAACAAATCGATTTGCGCACGGAGAAGGACTGCTCATTACATATCTTACACACGGGCGGTAATTATACAATACATCACTCAGGATATGCGTACATAATCCTGACATGTTATTTAGGCTAGTGCACTCCTCCAGATCCTACATGATGCGCAAACAGGCTACTTCTCACAACCTATGTACATATAAACATATCGTACAAAGCGGTACATTGCATGGCGGCTAAGCGTACTCAGGCGGAGATGTTGACGATCTCCTTTGCCCTGCCGAGGGTGAGGCGTAGCGAGGCTGGGGACTCGACTTCCTCCTCGCTAATAGGCTCGATACATGTAGTGTTGCACCGAGTAGATGGAGCGGGTGCCAGGGGCAGAACAACACGAACAGGAGTGGGTGCGAAGGGTGGTGCAGTGCGCGTTGGAGTGGGCGCAATGACTTGGTTGAACTCTTCGGTAGAAGGCAGGCGACGAGTAGGTGCATTAGATGCTGAGGACGAGACAAAAGTCAGTGGCGGTGCGGTGGGTAGGAGTTCCCTCCTGTTGGCGGCACAGCCATGGACTGATTCCATGCGGGCAGCCACGAAGTCGTCCACCAGGTTGTCGAAGGCTACCTCCAGGGCCCGGAGATACTCAATAAGCATCTCAAAAGCCTCGTCTCATTCTCCTCTGGGGCAGGAGAATGCGTAGTGATAGGTGTATGGAACATGGCATGGAAGATAATGGTAACGACGAGTCTTCATCACGGGGAGGACATCCCTGAGCCGAGCTATCGCCTCACGGGCTGCCATCTGCATAGCATGTCTCTCCGTGGGCATGGCTCTTCCCAAGAACCGGAAGCGGCGTAACTCACCATGCCCTCCCTTGAACTGCACCGCAGCCTGGTGCATGGTCAGACTGTCGTTGACTTTGTGCTGGCAGAGTGTGAAGACTGGGCGCACAGATGGCCCCATCGCGACCTGAACGATGAAGGAGAGAAGCTTGACGAACCCATCAGGCACGTTGGCGAAGGTCTGAGACTCGCAGCTGTTGTCGGCCATCTACCAAAGTAGGCAAAAATTCTGAATGGTCGGATCATAAATTTATGCTGACTGGCAGAAAATGACTACAATTGCAAAAATGTGATTTAGCTCTAGCATGCTAATAACCAATTAGCGATCGCACCTAGTGGCTTCCTACAGTCAGCCTGGCTCTGGTACCAAGCTTGTCACGACCGGTTTTCCAATAAAAATGTTTATTGAGAAACCAATCTTTTGAGTCCAGTATGAGAAAAATCCTCCTTACCGGTAGACAAATTCTTGATACAATAAGCCAGTAGCATAAAATATATTACAGGGTCGAGCTACGGTTGCTCAACCAAATTATTACAAGCACGCCAATAATTATACATAATGGCGGACATGACACAGTGGTGTGGAGGCATACTACTGACTCGAGGATATGGTGGTGGTGGAAAAACACAGTGGGGAGTGAGATACATGACTCTAAAACTGGCATCTCATCGAGCGTCGAGGTGAGGCTCGATGAATTTATTTGGTAGCGGAAGCGGATATAATACAGTGACCAAATCCAGGGTCGCACGAGACTGACTGGGATTCCTCTAGGCATCGGACTCGCTATCAAATTCTTCATCCATGAGATCGCCTTCGTCAGCATCTGGCCAAATCAACAAGCCAGGTGAGTACTTTGAAAGTACTCGCAAGACAGTTCGGACGTAAGATATAACAAATGCATGCATGGATGCGTCATGATTAATTTACCAATGCACATTCAAAATTTAGCAAGCAAGGTAAGTAAAAAGGGAGTCGGCGGTAGTCCGCCCAGAAACCCAACAGAATAACTGTAAACCCAATCGGGTGTCTGAAGCGACACCTCGATAGGAAGATAATTAAATAAAGCACGCCGTAGTCGGGTGTCTAGGCGACACCACATAAAGGGCTTTAAAAGAAATGCCACAGTCGGGCGTCTGAGCGATGCCACATAAAGGGCTTTAAAAGAAATGCCACAGTCGGGCGTCTGAGCGACGCCACATAAAGGGCTTTAAAAGAAATGCCACAGTCGGGCATCTGAGCGACGCCACATAAAGGGCTTTAACAGAAATCCACAGTCGGACGTCTGAGCGACATCGCAGAAAGGGCTTTCATTGAAAGTAAAATATAACAATGCCACAGTCGGACGTCTGAGCGACATCGCAGAAAGGGCTTTCATTGAAAGTAAAATATAACAATGCCACAGTCGGACGTCTGAGCGACATCACAGAAAGGGCTTTTATTGAAAGTAAATAATAACAATGCCACAGTCGGACGTCTGAGCGACATCACAGAAAGGGGCTTTTATTCACAAGTAAATAATACTCATAATAAATATTCAATTCATGAAAATAAACGGGTTAGTCCATCCACAGGAATAAACATTTAACCGGACTTAGCACTCATGTGATTCACCGGAGTCTCTGTCATCAAAACTGACATTTGTCAGGATAAGATAATACCGAACTTGGACATGGAATAGATGATTCAAAGGAATATATGACTCTGCAGAGTTTGTACGAAAATTTTTCCCATACGCCAACGGATTTCCGTAGTCACGAAGGACTAGTTCCGTTTACGGTATTTCAGAAGAAAACACAGCTAACCAGTACACACCCATCCTACCTCTTGATGCCAGGAATCACCCTAGACATCATCCAAGAAAAACTTTTGAGACGGGGAGATCACAATCTCGAATAGCATGGGATCAAATTTATATACGCGCGCTCTAAGGGGTGCCCCCCTCTCGGTCCCAACCGGAAACACCCATGCCCCCTGACCGGATGACTGGCTTTAATCCAGGGCCATGGAACCATCATCACGGCCTCTCCTTTTGGTGTGTACCAAGAAAGCGGTTTGCAACTTACTAAGCCATATTCCTTGCGGAAAACATGTGGTAGTACACGGAAGGAAAAGTGGAAGGAACTGGATCGATACGGGTTGACATTGACATCATATAGTCTGGCGTAAGACTGGCATGCTACAACACTGCCATCTTACCCATCCTCATGCCAACACATGGCCATGCATACTCACATCCATCCACTTATGGATTTTCGAAACTCACTTGCCTCATCGTTGCATGTAACATGACATTCGTCGGTATGTTCATCAACATGCCATGAAACTACTTAAAGCAAACATGCCAAAACAATCATCATATCAAAAGTTCAAACATGCTTTCCTGGTTCAGAGTAGTCGGAGCCTAGCTCGGTGAAGTTCGCGGTCCCGTCACCTCCTTCGGTATCTATGGCATAAAGAAAATATGCGCGCTATCGTGAATACCGTGAGGTGCACAAAAATTATTCCAAATATTTTCCAAATAACTGTGATAAAAAACTAGACAAAAATTTGAAGAGGACAGAAAAAGAATCACTCAAAAATTCCTTTCTGTTAAAAAGTTATAAGGGTTTTAACCCAAGGACCCATCTGTAATGAAACAGAAAACTTCCAGGAGCTAACTTATAAAAATAGAAAACGATTCGATTGAAAATACGCCGGCCCAGAGGGGTGACGTACTTTGGCAGAAGACGCCTTCAGAAAACGGTTCGTTTAGAAAGAACTGAGAGGCTGACGGGCGGGTCCCACCCGTCAGGTTTGAATTTTCAAAAGAGGCGGCAGAGCTCGACGGTGCCCGAGAGCCGCGGTGGTCGCCGGCGGCGATCCACGGCAAGGCAGGGAGATCGGAGAGTACCTCCATGTTCAGGGCGCCATTCCGTGTCTGTGGGAGGTGGTGGTGGTCGCCGGCGAGCACCACGTCGACGACGGCCCTTGCTCCGGCGGACGGTGGTTCGGGCATTGATGGAGCTCGCCGAGGAGGTCTGCAAGGATCAAATTGAAGTGGGGGTTAGCTCTCTGGTTGCTCGAGGAGGGTACTGACGAAGTTTGGGCGCCGGGGACGGCCTCACCGGAGCGAATCGAGACGGAGGCCGAGGCGGAACAGGGCGGCCGGAGTCGGGGGAGGAGACCTCCTCGAGGTCCTCCTAGTGGCCTTGCGGGGCGTTGGTGAGGTGAAGTGGTGGTGCGTGCTCGAGGGTGAGCTTGGGGTTCCCTTTTATAGGCGATCCGAGGCGGTGGCCGTGGACGGACAAGTCCGGTGGTGGATTACGGTGGCGCAGTGACTGGACGGGGAGATTAGGGAGTTGGGCGTCATCGTGGAGGTCTACTGGTCCCATTCAGACGCTAAGCGGACTTCGATTAGGAGCTTGAGTGGGTTTCGATGGAACGGGGCGGCGCGGGCCCGTCGGCGGCAGAGAGCGTGCCCTGTGCTTGCCGGGACACGGCGACGGTGCTGCGGGGTGCGCTGGCGTGCATGAGGCCACGCGGAGCTACCAGGAGGGTTGGGCGGCGCCGAACGGCGTTCTGCTGTGGTGTTGCCCCCCTGTCGGCCGTTACGGTGGTTCTGCCGCCGCAAAGCACGCCGGCGCAGGCGGCCCAGGGCGCCACCGACGCCAGGAAGGCGCCAAGCGCGCGTGCGGGGTGCTGGCCAGGGAGAAGGGGCTGCGTGCAACGCGCCAGGATGCACAGTTGACAAGTGACAATTCTCTGACGAAGAAACGACACTGAACTTCTTTGAACTTTCTGAATTTTACTGAAAGTGCAAAGTAAAAGTGCCGGCCAGGTGTTCGACAGAATGATTCTGGCATGTAGGGATTTTTCCTTGAGCTGATTTTTGGTGGAGTGGCCTCTCATTGCACCAGGAGACTGCCTGAATTTTTGTGGAATTTTTGGAGAAGTGTAGATATGAATTTCACCAAATTTGTCAAATCTGGTCCAAACTTGCAGTGAGTGAAATTTGAAAAATTTGAAACGAAGAAGAGTGGATCAAGATGGTTCTAGGTTGTGGGTACTAAGGACTATCCAGGGGAGTTGGTTTGGGATCAAGGATCAAAGGCATTAGGGTACTTGCTTTGAAAATCACCTAGGTTCACAAGAAAGGACATAATTGTTTTGGGAAAAGAAATAATTGGAATAAAATCCAAAAATGGATTTTATTAGTTTGGACAGAATGTTTGGGTTGTACCCAAGTGGGAGGAGAGGTTTTGGGGGAGTTTTACCATAAGAGGCATGGTAAACAAGAATGGACCAAAAATCAAATGAAAGCCCAAAAACAAAAGGTTTTCTTTTTAAAAGAAACTAAATCCAGAAAAAGATTTTTGAGAGGGCAAACTCAGAAGAGGGTTTTTAAGAAGGGTTTAAATGACCTTCTTCAAACCAAGCAAGGCTCTTTTTGAAAACAAAACCACAAAAAAAAAATTTGGACTGTCACACTAATTGGTGTAGGAATCACTGGAACTGATTTCTGTGATGAACTACTTTCCAATAAGGGAGCAGGTACAATTACCTCATCAAGTTCTACTTTCCTCCCACTCACTTCTTTCGAGAGAAACTCCTTCTCTAGAAAGGATCCACTATTAGCAACAAAGATCTTGCCTTCGGATCTGTGATAGAAGGTGTACCCAACAATTTCTTTTGGGTATCCTATGAAGATGCGCTTCTTCGATTTGGGTTTGAGCTTATCAGGTTGAAACTTTTTTACATAAGCATCGCAACCACAAACTTTAAGAAACGACATCTTAGGTTTCTTGCTAAACTATAATTCGTACGGTGTCGTCTCAATGGATTTTTAGGCGGTGCCCTATTTAACGTGAATGCAGTTGTCTCTAATGCATAACCCCAAAACGATAGTGGTAATTTGGTAAGAGACATCATAGATTGCACCATCTCTAATAAAGTACGGTTATGACGTTCGGACACACCATTACATTGTGGTGTTCCAGGTGGCGTGAGTTGCGAAACTATTCCACATTGTTTCAAATGAAGATGAAACTTATAACTCAAATATTTGTTTCTATGATCAGATCATAGAAACTTTATTTTCTTGTGACGATGATTTTCCACTTCACTCTGAAATTCTTTGAACTTCTCAAATGTTTCAAACTTATGTTTCATCAAGTAGGTATACCCATATCTTCTCAAATCATCTACGAAGGTCAGAAAATAACGATACCCGCCGCGAGCCTTAACACTCATTGGACCGCACACATCAGTATGTATTATTTCCAACAAGTCTATTGCTCACTCCATTGTTCCGAAGAACGGAGTCTTAGTCATCTTACCCATGAGGCATGGTTCGCAAGCATCAAGTGATTCATAATCAAGTGATTCCAAAAGTCCATTAGCATGGAGTTTCTTCATGCACTTTACACCAATATGACCTAAACGGCAGTGCCACATATAATTTGCACTATCATTATTAACTTTGCATCTTTTGGCTTCAATATTATGAATATGTGTATCACTACGATCAATATTCAATAAACCATTTATATTAAGTGTATGACCATAGAAGGTTTTATTAATGTAAATAGAACAACAATTATTCTTTGACTTAAATGTATAACCATATTGCAATAAACATGATCCAATCATATTTATGCTCAACGCAAAAACCAAATAACATTTATTTTAGGTTCAACACTAATCCCGAAGGTAAAGGGAGTGTGCGATGGTGATCTTATCAACCTTGGAATCACTTCCAACTCACATCATCACCTCGTCCTTAACTAGTCTCTGTTTATTTTGCAACTCCCGTTTCGAGTTACTACTCTTAGCAACTGAACGAGTATCAAATACTGAGGGGTTGCTATAAACACTAGTAAAGTACACATCAAAATATGTATATCAAATATACCTTTGTTCACTTTGCCATCCTTCTTATCCGCCAAGTATCTAGGGCAGTTCCACTTCTAGTGACCATTTCCTTTGCAGTAGAACCACTCAGTTTCAGGCTCGGGTCTAGCTTTGGGCTTCTTCATGGGAGTGGCAACTTGCTTGCCATTCTTCTTGAAGTTCCCTTTCTTTCCCTTGCCCTTTTACTTGAAACTAGTGGTCTTGTCAACCATCAACACTTGATGCTTTTCTTGATTTCTACCTTCACTGATTTCAGCATCGTGAAGAGCTCGGGAATTGTTTTCGTCACCCCTTACATATTATAGTTCATCACGAAGTTCTAGTAATCTTGGTGATAGTGACTTACAGAACTCTGTCAATCACTATCTTATCTAGAAGATTAACTCCCACTTGATTCAAGCGATTGTAGCACTCAGACATTCTGAGCATATGCTCACTGGTTGAGCTATTCTCCTTCATCTTGTAGGAAAATTACTTGTCAGAGATCTCATACCTCTCGACTCGGGCATGATTCTAAAATACCAATTTCAGCTCTTAGAACATCTTAAATGCTCCGTGGCATGCAAAACGTTTTTGAATTCCCGGTTCTAAGCCATAAAGCATGGCACACTAAACTATCAAGTAGTCATCGTACCGAGCTTGCCAAAAGTTCATAATGTCTGCATCTGCTCTTGCAATAGGTCCATCACCTAGCGGTGCATCAAGGACATAATTCTTCTGTGCAGCAATGAGGATAATCCTCAGATCACAGAGCTAGTCCACATCATTGCTACTAACATCTTTCAACATAGTTTTCTCTAGGAACATATCTTAAATAAAACGGGGAAGCAATACACGAGAAATTGATCTGCAACATAGATATGCAAATACTATCATGACTAAGTTCATGATAAATTGAAGTTCAATTAATCATATTACTTAAGAACTCCCACTTAGATAGACATCCCTCTAGTCATCTAAATGATCACGTGATCCAAATTAACTAAACCTTGTCCGATCATCACGTGAGATGGGGTAGTTTTCAATGGTGAACATCTCTATGTTGATCATATCTACTATATGATTCATGTTCGACCTTTCGGTCTCAGTTTTCCGAGGCCATATCTGCATATACTAGGCTCGTCAAGTTTAACCCGAGTATTCTGCATGTGAAAAACTGGCTTGCACCCGTTGTATGTGAACGTATAGCTTATCACACCCGATCATCACGTGGTGTCTCGGCACGATGAACTGTAGCAACAGTGCATACTCAGGGAGAACACTTATACCTTGAAATTTAAGTAAGGGATCATCTCATAATGCTACCGTCATACTAAGCAAAATAGGATGCATAAAAGATAAACATCACATGCAATCAAAATATGTGACATGATATGGCCATCATCATCTTGTGCCTTTGATCTCCATCTCCAAAGTACCGTCATGATCTCCATCGTCACCGGTATGACACCATGATCTCCATGATCTTGTTCTTTATCGACGTGTCATCACATGGTCGTCTTGCCAACTATTGCTTTTGCAACCATTGCTATTGCATACCAATAAAGTAAAGCAATTATATGGCGCTTGCATCTTATGCAATAAAGAGACAACCATAAGGCTCCTGCCAGTTGCCGATAACTTTAACAAAACATGATCATCTTATACAACAATTTATATATCATCACATCTTGACCATATCACATCACAACATGCCCTGCAAAAACAAGTTAGATGTCCTCTACTTTGTTGTTGCAAGTTTTATGTGGCTGCTACGGGCTGAGCCAGAACTATTCTTACCTACGCATCAAAAACCACAACATGGTATAGTGATTGCTTTTTGATCTTCAGAAAGAACCCTATTCATTGAATCCGATTCAACTAAAGTTGGAGAAACTAATGCCCACCAGCCACCTGTGTGCGGAGCACGTCGGTAGAACTAGTCTCGCGTAAGCATACACGTAATGTCGGTCTGAGCCGCTTCATCCAACAATACCGCTGAATCAAGAATAAACTAGTGACAGCAAACACTATGTATATACCCATGCCCACTACTCCTTTGTGTTCTACTCGTCCATATAACATCTACACATAGAACTGGCTCAGATGCCACTGTTGGGGAATGCAGTAATTTCAAAATAATTCCTACGCACACGCAATATCCATCTAGGTGATGCATAGCAACGAGAGGGGAGAGTGTTGTCTACGTACCCTCGTAGACCGTAAGTGGAAGGGTTTTGGCAACGCGGTTGATGTAGTGGTACATCTTCACGATCCGACTAATCCTAGCATCGAAGGTACGGCACCTCCACGATCTGCACACGTTCAGCTTGGTGACGTCCCACAAACTCTAGATCTAGCTGAGTGTCGGGGGAGAGCTTCATCAGCACAACGGCGTGATGACGGTGATGATGAAGTTACCGATGCAAGGCTTCGCCTAAGCACTAGAACGATGTGAGCGAGGTGGAAATCTGTGGAGGGGGCACCGCACACGGCTAAGAGATCAACTTGTGTGTCTATGGGGTGCCTGTCGGTGTCAAAACCGGCAGATCTCGGGTAGGGGGTCCCAAGCTGTGTATCATGGATCGATGGGTAATAGGAAACAGGGGACACGATGTTTACCCAGGTTCGGGCCCTCTTGAGGGAGGTAAAACCTTATGTCCTGCTCTTGTTTATATTGATGGAGTATCAAGTACAGAGTTGATCTACCTCGAGATCATATGTTGTGGTCTAATACCTGAGGGTATGATGAATAATATCATAATCATCTATTGACTAGCCTGGCCTCGGCTTATATAACATACCAGAGGCCTAGGATATCAAGAGTCCTAGTTGAATACGTCGGTGGAGAGGAGTCCTTGTCTTGATCACCAAGTCTTGTGGAATCTTCCTCGTATATGTCTTTGGCTGTCCGAACTGGCCCATGAGTAAATGGCCATGGGGGTTCTTGGCCCAATCCAACTGATCGGGAGACGATGTGGTGAGTACCCCCTAGTCCAGGACACCGTCAGTAGCCCCCTGAACTGGTCTTCATGTTGGGGATGCTCCTCAGTTCTTCCGAATTATTCTTCGTCTTCGGTCGTCGGTCTTGAAAACCGGTTCAATAAATCTTCCCATCTTCTATCTTGAGGATTGCCGAGCTAAATCTGAAGATCTCACACATCGGGTATCCGAGGAGCCCTTTAAGTCTTCGGCCTTTATCAATGCCTTGTTATTTTTATGCCACACCTCGGGTTTGAAGTTGTTCCCGGGCGGCAGCGTCCTCTTGCGTCCGAGCTCCAACGCCGGACTGCATTCGGGCTATCTTTTGCAGCCGAGCACCAACACGTGACCGCTTTCCGAGCTCCAATGCCAGAATGTATCCGAGCTCCAATGACGGACTATGTACAAACTCAAACGCTGGACTATATCCGGGCTCCAACACCGGACTAATCCGAGGTGTCATAAATCACCTTGGTTCAAAAAAGTTGAAGGAGTTTAGCCGAGCTTAATGCCGGAAATGCCCTCTATGGAGCCAGCCACTTGTACCTGGGCTTTATGCCGGACTGCTTCTGAGGTGGTGCACCACCCCGACTGTGGGCCGATTTTTTGTCAATATTTTTGATTGGTGCATTTTATTCTCTGCCGAGATATATATCCAGTAGCCCTCAAGGTGTGTATCGGTCTAAAACCCAAGATGCACCTGAAGGATGACATAAGACCGCAGATCCCAGTAGCCACCAAGACTCAGGTTGATTTGCAAAATCGGTCTGAGGATCAACTCCTAGCTCGGTAGAATACTTTGGGACATAAAAAGCGGTGTGCAGAGTCCTTGAGACTCAGGTTGGGTGCGGCCGACCAACTTGAGGATCATAATCTCCTCGAAAACTATATTGCACTTAAATTTTCTGCACTGGATTGCCAATGTAGTAACCCCCGAGACACTGGTCGGGTGGCAACACCAGATCAGGGGATCGATGTGCCCCTTTAATATTAGTAAATGATAAGCCCGAAGCCTAGTAGCCCCCGAGCCTTAATGCGGGCACGGGTGGCCGAATTAAGGGTCGATATCCAGAGTAAAATCACAAATTATGTGTAATGATTCTATGTATCCAAGTGCTTTACATCATTAATGCTCGGATCCGCATTGTACAAAACTTTGTTGACCGACCATCAGATTCCGCCTCCTCGGCCAGTAGCCAACGAGTGTTTGTCCTACTTTATAAAGCCTTTATGAGGGCAAAGATTTACGACAAACAAGGCAATCTGGCCATACAGTTTTATAAACAAAGGTAGGCCGAGAGATATGTTATATTACTGTTTAACATAAGAAATGTCTTCCAAAGAAACTAGTCCCGCTATCAGTTCCTTTCTTTGGGTTGTCATGCTAAGCATGATCATGAAACCTTAGCTCTAATGTGAGAGCAAAATATTGAGGATTTAGTTTGGGAGACCAGTTAATAGCCCCCGGTAGTGTTCGGTGACGGTCGAGGTCAAGCCCTAAACACTTCGGACAATGTTATGAATGGCCCGTCATTTAACACGGGGTGACCTCTATCGATCTTATATAGTTTAACACAGTCATCGGATCGCTAACCATGTTGCGCTTATTGTGATAGTCAGTTTTCGGCTTTCTCCACTGAGGTGCTTAACCATGCTAGCTGGAAGTAGAATCGCAGTGGTTCTTCCTTTGCGCACCTAGCCGAACAAAGCGGAACGTAGGAGGCAAGCACAAGAGCCGGGCAACCCAACTATTGACCGAAGACACAATTCGAAACCGACGCATATATAGCAATATCCGAGAATGTTTTTGCCGAATCTCTAAAGGTGTCTGGCGTTGCACTACGAGACTTATGCTGGAAACACACAAATTGTTTAAAAGTTCCATAAGCTTGGAAAACCAAAAAACGTCAGTATAAACTTGACGTCCAAACAAGATCAAGTGTTCGGTGCCAATCCGACAATTGGAAAAAAATGTGCTTCTGTCGTGCTTTAACATGACACATCCGATCTCAAGACTTCATGCGGGTCAGCCTATGGCTTCAAGCTCCTTATCCCAAAGGCGGAGTACTTCTCCGAGATCAGTTTATCAAACTAAACTCGAGCAAGTTTTAGAGAGAAGACAGGCTTTCCGGCTATTGACCATACACTCGAGCCAAAAAAGGAGCGGTAGAAAAAGACTTTGCAACGACCAAGAAGACAACACATTTACTATAAAACAACTCATTTAAATTTTAAGAGCCCCCAAGTGACTTGGGTAAAAGAATTTTATGTATAATGATTGTATGTACCGATGTACTTATATCATATCTGTGTTCACCCGAACTTTAAATGCATCTTAACCGATCGTCGGCTTCTCCCTCTTCGGTCAAGGACCAAAAAGTGTCATGTACTCCACCTGTCGAGAGTATCGACGGTGTTTCCGATGACAAGGCAATCAGGCCATCAGGCTATAACAGACAAAGCGCGCTCAGGGAACTTATGCTATATTACTAACAAACTATAAGAAGCATCTTCGAAGAAAATAGTATCTCCACCGATACCTTTCTTCGGTTGCTCATTGTTACCATGAGACTTGTGCAATAGATTTTTTGTACTCATGAGTTCTGTTGTGTGCCGACCATAATTGAAAACAATAAGAGCGCTTGCTTTCGGCTTCACCTAGTCTGAGGTACTAACTCAGATGACCCAGTCGTAACACTCGCAGAGGTGCTCCCTTTACTCCCTAGCCGAACAATCAGGAATGTAGGGGTAAGCACAGGAGCCAGGCAACCCAGCTTGTGAAACACTTAAGTCAACATGGTGCATATTGTGGCGTAATACACGAACAAGGAACGAAGCCATACAAGTATAATCATATGCAAGAGGAAAGGCTTCATAAAGGAAGCCCCTAAATAAACGGGGTATTTGAATTTGTGTGCAACAAACAAGGTTTTGACAAAGAAAGTTTTTCGCAAATGACTTTTTGTCAAAAAAGCATAATGCTTGGTCAAACCGAACAAAATTTTAAAACTAAAGGTATTTAAGCATGGAAGCGACTTAGCTGGTTAATGTGCTCAGTGTCGATGCATGGCCCGAGCTTACGGCGGGACAAGGTCCCAGCCCCAAGCCGGTCCCGAGGTGGCGGAGCGAAGAGCTCGGCACTCCGAAGTGGCGGCATAGCATGGCCAATGCAGGCCAGCAGTGTGACGCCGAAGTCCCCGGCATGGCTTAATGAAGTAATGACGAAGCCCTCGGTCCGGCCGAGGTGACGTGGTACGTCGGTACACCGAGGTGACAGTGCTGCCCGACCCGAATCCTTTACCTGTGCACAGAAAATAGTGCAAGCCGGAGATAATAGGAATAAAAAATTGGTGCATAATTAATAATTTACGCAAAGTGAGTAATAAAAGAAATATGGCCCGTGTGCCGAACACTCGATGAGGTAGAGCTCTTTCAGCGATGCCGAAGTCCACGAGGCAACCGAACATGTTGGTATGGCGATTCGACGAACAAAGTGATCATGCGAGCCGATTGGGACAACGGCGTCGGCTTGCCAAAGTGACCGCGTGACGCAGTCGAAGTCGAGCACCTACACACATAAAATAGTGCGGTCCAAAAATGATAATTGCATTTCGCAAAAGTAACTAATTGAAAGAGATGTGGCCTAGCGCCGAAGTCATGTCGATGCAGGGCATCGGCGTGACGCGGTGAAGGCGTGGCCAAGCCTAAATTCGCAGGCCGGTCTGAGTTCCGGATGCGGCATTCGCCGAACTGTATACGGAAACTTTCCGAACCACCACGCAACTGTTGTTAATGCGGCCACCATTTGATAGACCTGTGTAGATATGATGAAACAAACCAGAGTAATAATTTGTTGGGAAAAATAAACCCAAGCAAGAAAAAAAATACTAGGATTAATAGCACCTTGTTTATGTGTTGTAGCAATCTGAAGAAAGGTTACTCCCAAAATTGGGACTCGATCCGCACACCCATTGTGTGATGGGTGATGAAGCGGTGGCATGGCGATGCTGGCAAAGGTTGGCTCGCCGAGGGAAAGCCCATGGTCCAGCTAATGTGATGAAGCTGGTCGGCTGGTGACGGCGAAGTCTCCGAAGTAAGTTGATGAAGAGATAGTGAAGCCCTCGGTCTAGCTGAGGAGACGGAGCAGGTCGGTGAGGAGATGGTGCAGCTGCCGTGTCAGCCGAGGTGTTGAAGCAGTTCGGCATGATGGACATCGGCTTGTAGAAGCAACAGTGCGGCCATGCCAACGCAGGTCATAACTTGTGACACGGTCAATGCCGGTTTCATGAAGTGACCACGCGGCTAGCGCAAGTCGGCAGCCGTGGAGCAATATTGACAAACTAGTTTGACACCAGCATGATAATGAAGATTACCTCAAAGGAGGCTTAAAATTTTATGGGCACGTGTTTAAAAACAATGCACAATACCCTAGGAGAAAATTCCTTTAAGAAGGTTTGTTGGGGAACGTAGTAATTTCAAAAAATTTCCTACGCACATGCAAGATCATGGTGATGCATAGCAACGAGAGGGTAGAGTATGATCTACGTACCCTTGTAGATCGCAACGGAAGCGTTGACACAACGTAGAGGAAGTAGTCGTACGTCTTCCCGATCCGACCGATCCAAGCACCGTTACTCCGGCACCTCCGAGTTCTTAGCACACGTACAGCTCGATGACACTCCCCGGGCTCCGATCCATCAAAGCTTCGGGGATGAGTTCTGTCAGCACGACGGCGTGGTGACGATGATGATGTTCCACCGACGCAGGGCTTCGCCTAAGCACTACAACGATATGACCGAGGTGGAATATGGTGGAGGGGGGCACCACACACGGCTAAGGAACGATCACGAACATCAACTTGTGTCTTCTAGGGTGCCCCCTTGCCTCCGTATATAAAGGATCCAAGGGGGGGGTGCGGCCGGCCTAGAGGAGGCACGCAGGAGGAGTCCTACTCCTACCGGGAGTAGGACTCCCCTCCCTTTTCCTTGTCCAAGTAGGAGAGAGGGGGGGAGAGAAGGAAAGGGGGGGCGCCGCCCCTCCCTCCTTGTCCAATTCGGACTAGGGGGAGAGGGGGCGCGCGGCCTGCCCTGGTAGCCCCTTCCTCTTCTCCACTTTAGGCCCATGAGGCCCATTAACCCCCCGGGGGGTTCCGGTAACCCCCCGATGCTCCGGTTTTATCCGAAACTTCCCGGAACGCTTCCAGTGTCCGAATATAGTCATCCAATATATCAATCTTTATGTCTCAACCATTTTGAGACTCCTCGTCATGTCCGTGATCACATCCAGGACTCCGAACTAACTTTGGTACATCAAAATGTATAAAACTCATAACAACTGTCATCGTAACTTTAAGCGTGCGGACCCTACGGTTCGAGAACAATGTAGACATGACCGAGACACGTCTCCGGTCAATAACCAATAGCGGGACCTGGATGCCCATATTGGCTCCTACATATTCTACGAAGATCTTTATCGGTCAGACCGCATAACAACATACGTTGTTCCCTTTGTCATCGGTATGTTACTTGCTCGAGATTCGATCATCGGTATCCAATACCTAGTTCAATCTCGTTACCGGAAAGTCTCTTTACTCGTTCCGTAATACATCATCTCACAACTAACATATTAGTTGTAATGCTTGCAAGGCTTATGTGATGTGCATTACCGAGAGGGCCCAAAGATACCTCTCCGGCAATCGGAGTGACAAATCCTAATCTCGAAATACGCCAACCCAACATCTACCTTTGGAGACACCTGTAGAGCACCTTTATAATCACCCATTTACGTTGTGATGTTTGGTAGCACACAAAGTGTTCCTCTGGCAAACGGGAGTTGCATAATCTCATAGTCATAGGAACATGTATAAGTCATGAAGAAAGCAATAGCAACATACTAAACGATCGGGTGCTAAGCTAATGGATTGGGTCATGTCAATCAGATCATTCACTTAATGATGTGATCCCGTTAATCAAATAACAACTCTTTGTTCATGGTTATGAAACATAACCATCTTTGATTAACGAGCTAGTCAAGTAGAGGCATACTAGTGACACTTTGTTTGTCTATGTATTCACACATGTATTATGTTTCCGGTTAATACAATTCTAGCATGAATAATAAACATTTATCATGATGTAAGGAAATAAATAATAACTTTATTATTGCCTGTAGGGCATATTTCCTTCAGTCTCTCACTTGCACTAGAGTCAATAATCTAGTTCACATCGCCATGTGATTTAACAGCAATAGTTCACATCACCATGTGATTAGCACCCATAGTCCACATCGATATGTGACCAACACCCAAAGGGTTTACTAGAGTCAATAATCTAGTTCACATCGTTTATGTGATTAACACCCAAGGAGTACTAAGGTGTGATCATGTTTTGCTTGTGAGATAATATTAGTCAACGGGTCTGTCACATACAGATCCGTAAGTATTTTGCGAATTCTATGTCTACAATGCCCTGCATGGAGCTACTCTAACTAATTGCTCCCACTTTCAATATGTATCTAGATCGAGACTTAGAGTCATCCAGATCTGTGTCAAAACTTGCATCGATGTAACCTTTTACGACGAACCTTTTTGTCATGTCCATAATCGAGAAACATATCCTTATTTCACTAAGGATAATTCTGACCGCTGTCCAGTGATCTACTCCTAGATCACTATCGTACTCCCTTGCTTAATCAGTGCAGGGTATACAATAGATCTGGTATACAGCATGACATACTTTATAGAACCTATGGCCAAGGCATAGGGAATGACTTTCATTCTCTTTCTATCTTCTGTCGTGGTCGGGCTTTGAGTCTTACTCAACTTTACACCTTGTAATACAGGAAAGAACTCTTTCTTTGACTGCTCCATTTTGAACTACTTCAAAATCTTGTCAAGGTATGTACTCATTGAAAAAACTTATCAAGCGTCTTGATCTATCTCTATAGATCTTGGAGCTCAATATGTAAGCAGCTTCACCGAAGTCTTTCTTTGAAAAACTCCTTTCAAACACTCCTTTATGCTTTACAGAATAATTCTACATTATTTCCGATCAACAATATGTCATTCACATATACTTATCAGAAATGCTGTAGTGCTCCCACTCACTTTCTTGCAAATACAGGCTTCACCGTAAGTCTGTATAAAACTATATGCTTTGATCAACTCATCAAAGCGTATATTCCAACTCCGAGATGCTTGCACCAGTCTACAGATGGATCGCCGGAGCTTGCACATTTTGTTATCACCTTTCGGATTGACAAAACCTTTTGGTTGCATCATATACAACTCTTCTTTAATAAATCCATTAAGGAATGCAGTTTTGTTTATCCATTTGCCAGATTTCATAAAATGCGGCAATTACTAACATGATTCGGACAAACTCAAGCATAGATGCGAGTGAGAAGCTCTCATCGTAGTCAGCACCTTGAACTTGTCGAAAACCTTTTTGCGACAATTCTAGCTTTGTAGATAGTAACACTACTATCAGCGTCCGTCTTCCTCTTGAAGATCCATTTATTATCAATTGCTTGTCGATCATCGGGCAAGTCAACCAAAGTCCAAACTTTGTTCTCATATATGGATCATATCTCAGATTTCATGGCCTCAAACCATTTCGCGGAATCTGGGCTCATCATCGCTTCCTCATAGTTCGCAAGTTCGTCATGGTCTAGTAACATGACTTCCAGAACAGGATTACCATACCACTCTGGTGCGGATCTCACTCTGGTTTACCTATGAGATTCGATAGTAACTTGATCTGAAGTTTCATGATCATCATCATTAGCTTCCTCACTAATTGGTGTAGGTGTCACAGACACCGGTTTCTGTGATGTACTACTTTCCAATAAGGGAGGAGGTACAGTTACCTCATCAAGTTCTACTTTCCTCCCACTCACTTCTTTCGAGAGAAACTCCTTCTCTAGAAAGTTTCCGAATTCAGCAACAAATGTCTTGCCTTCGGTCTTGTGATAGAAGGTGTATCCAATAGTTTCTTTTGGATATCCTATGAAGACACATTTCTCCGATTTGGGTTCGAGCTTATCAGGTTGAAGCTTTTTCACATAAGCATCGCAGCCCCAAACTTTTAGAAACGACAACTTTGGTTTCTTGCCAAACCACAGTTCATAAGGCGTCGTCTCAACGGATTTTGATGGTGCCCTATTTAACGTGAATGCAGCTGTCTCTAATGCATAACCCCAAAACGATAGTGGTAAATCGGCAAGAGACATCATAGATTGCACCATATCTAATAAAGTACGGTTACGATGTTCGGACACACCATTACACTGTGGTGTTCCAGGTGGCGTGAGTAGTGAAACTATTTCACATTGTTTTAACTGAAGGCCAAACTCGTAACTCAAATATTTTACCTCTGCGATCATATCGTAGAAACTTTTATTTTCTTGTTACGATGATTCTCCACTTCACTCTGAAATTCTTTGAACTTTTCAAGTGTTTCAGAATTGTGTTTCATCAAGTAGATATACTCATATCTGCTCAAATCATCTGTGAAGATCAGAAAATAATGATACCTGTCGCGAGCCTCAATATTCATCGGACCATATACATCAGTATGTATGATTTCCAACAAATTTGTTGCTCGCTCCATTGTTCCGAAGAACAGAGTTTTAGTCATCTTGCCCATGAGGTATGGTTCGCAAGCATCAACTGATTCATAATCAAGTGATCCAAAAAGCCCATCAGCATGGAGTTTCTTCATGCGCTTTACACCAATATGACCTAAACAATAGTGCCACAAATAAGTTGCACTATCATTATTAACTTTGCATCTTTTGGTTTCAATATTATGATTATGTGTATTACTACGATCGAGATACAACGAACTATTTTCATTGGGTGTGTAACCATATAAGGTTTTATTCATGTAAACAGAACAACAATTTATTCTCTTACTTAAATGAATAACCGTATTACAATAAACATGATCAAATCATATTCATGCTCAATGCAAACACCAAATAACACTTATTTAGGTTCAACACTAATGCCGAAATTATAGGGAGTGTGCGATGATGATCATATCAATCTTGGAACCACTTCCAACACACATCGTCACTTCACCCTCAACTAGTCTCTGTTTATTTTGCAACTCCCGTTTCGAGTTACCAATCATAGCAACTGAACTAGTATCAAATACTGAGGGTTTGCTATAAACACTAGTAAAGTACACATCAATAAAATGTATATCAAATATACTTATGTTCATTTTGCCATCCTTCTTATCCGCCAATCACTTGGGGTAGTTCCGCTTCTAGTGACCAGTCCATTTGCAGTAGAAGCACTTAGTCTCAGGCTTAGGACCAGACTTGGGCTTCTTCACTTGAGCAGCAACTTGCTTGCTGTTCTTCTTGAAGTTCCCCTTTCTTCCCTCTGCCCTTTTCTTGAAACTAGTGATCTTTTCAACCATCAACACTTGATGTTTTTCTTGATTTCTACCTACGTTGATTTCAGCATTACGAAGAGCTTGGGAATCGTTTCCGTTATCCCTTGCATATCATAGTTCATCACGAAGTTCTACTAACTTGGTGATGGTGACTAGAGAATTCTGTCAATCACTATCTTATCTGGAAGATTAACTCCCACTTGATTCAAGCGATTGTAGTACTCAGACAATCTGAGCACATGCTCACTAGTTGAGCGATTCTCCTCCATCTTTTAGCTATAGAACTTGTTGGAGACTTCATATCTCTCAACTCGGGTATTTGCTTGAAATATTAACTTTAACTCCTGGAACATCTCATATGCTCCATGACGTTCAAAACGTCTTTGAAGTCCCGATTCTAAGCCATTAAGCATGGTGCACTAAACTATCAAGTAGTCATCATATTGAGCTAGCCAAACGTTCATAACGTCTGCATCTGCTCCTGCAATAGGTCCGTCACCTAGCGGTGCATCAAGGACATAATTATTCTGTGCAGCAATGAGGATAAACCTCAGATCACGGATCCAATCCGCATCATTGCTAGTAACATCTTTCAACACAATTTTCTCTAGGAACATATCAAAATAAACACAGGGAAGCAACAACGCGAGCTATTGATCTACAACATAATTTGCAAAATACTACCAGGACTAAGTTCATGATAAATTTAAGTTCAATTTAATAATATTACTTAAGAACTCCCACTTAGATAGACATCCCTCTAATCCTCTAAGTGATCACGTGACCCAACTCAACTAAACCATGTCCGATCATCACGTGAGATGGAGTAGTTTCATCGGTGAACATTACTATGTTGATCATATCTACTATATGATTCACGCTCGACCTTTCGGTCTCCGTGTTCCGAGGCCATATCTGTATATGCTTGGCTCGTCAAGTATAACCTGAGTATTCCGCGTGCGCAACTATTTTGCACCTGTTGTATTTGAACGTAGAGCCTATAGCACCCGATCATCACGTGGTGTCTCAGCACGAAGAACTTTTGCAACGGTGCATACTCAGGGAGAACACTTCTTGATAATTAGTGAGAGATCATCTTATAATGGTACCGTCAAACAAAGCAAGATAAGATGCATAAAGGATAAACATCACATGCAATCAATATAAGTGATATGATATGGCCATCATCATCTTGTGCTTGTGATCTCCATCTTCGAAGCACCGTTGTGATCACCATTGTCACCGGCGCGACACCTTGATCTCCATTGTAGCATCGTCGTCGTCTCGCCAATCTTATGCTTCCACGACTATCGCTGCCGCTTAGTGATAAAGTAAAGCATTACATCGCGATTGCATTGCATACAATAAAGCGACAACCATATGGCTCCTGCCAGTTGCCGATAACTCGGTTACAAAACATGATCATCTCATACAATAAAATTTAGCATCATGTCTTGACCATATCACATCACAACATGCCCTGCAAAAACAAGTTAGACGTCCTCTACTTTGTTGTTGCAAGTTTTACGTGCCTGCTACGGGCTTAGCAAGAACCGTTCTTACCTACGCATCAAAACCACAACGATAGTTTGTCAAGTTGGTGCTGTTTTAACCTTCGCAAGGACCGGGCGTAGCCACACTCGGTTCAACTAAAGTTGGAGAGACTGTCGCCCGCAAGCCACCTATGTGCAAAGCACGTCGGGAGAACCGGTCTCGCGTAAGCGTACGCGTAATGTCGGTCCGGGTCGCCTCGTCCAACAATACCGCCAAACCAAAGTATGACATGCTGGTAAGCAGTATGACTTATATCGCCCACAACTCACTTGTGTTCTACTCGTGCATATAACATCAACATATAAAACCTAGGCTCGGATGCCACATTGGGGAACGTAGTAATTTCAAAAAAATTCCTACGCACACGCAAGATCATGGTGATGCATAGCAACGAGAGGGGAGAGTATGATCTACGTACCCTTGTAGATCGCAACGGAAGCGTTGACACAACATAGAGGAACTAGTCGTACGTCTTCCCGATCTGACCGATCCAAGCACCGTTACTCTGGCACCTCCGAGTTCTTAGCACACGTACAGCTCGATGTCGCTCCCCGGGCTCCGATCCATCAAAGCTTCGGGGATGAGTTCCATCAGCACGATGGCGTGGTGACGATGATGATGTTCTACCGACGCAGGGCTTCGCCTAAGCACTACAACGATATGACTGAGGTGGAACATGGTGGAGGGGGGCACCGCACACGGCTAAGGAACGATCACGAAGATCAACTTGTGTCTTCTAGGGTGCCCCCTTGCCTCCGTATATAAAGGATCCAAGGGAGGGGTGCGGCCGGCCTAGAGGAGGCGCGCAGGAGGAGTCCTACTCCTATCAGGAGTAGGACTCCCCTCCCTTTTCCTTGTCCAAGTAGGAGAGAGGGGGAGAGAAGGAAAGGGGGGGCACCGCCCCTCCCTCCTTGTCCAATTCGGACTAGGGGGAGAGGGGGCGCGCGGCCTGCACTGGCAGCCCCTTCCTCTTCTCCACTTTAGGCCCATGAGGCCCATTAACCCCCCGGGGGGTTCCGGTAACCCCCCGATGCTCCGGTTTTATCCGAAACTTCCCGGAACGCTTCCGGTGTCCGAATATAGTCATCCAATATATCAATCTTTATGTCTCGACCATTTCGAGACTCCTCGTCATGTCCGTGATCACATCCGGGACTCTGAACTAACTTCGGTACATCAAAATGTATAAACTCATAACAACTGTCATCGTAACTTTAAGCGTGCGGACCCTACGGTTCGAGAACAATGTAGACATGACCGAGACACATCTCCGGTCAATAACCAATAGCGGGACCTGGATGCCCATATTGGCTCCTACATATTCTACGAAGATCTTTATCGGTCAGACCACATAACAACATACATTGTTCCCTTTGTCATCGGTATGTTACTTGCCCGAGATTCGATCGTCGGTATCCAATACCTCGTTCAATCTCGTTTCCGGCAAGTCTCTTTACTCGTTCCATAATACATCATCTCACAACTAACATATTAGTTGTAATGCTTGCAAGGCTTATGTGATGTGCATTACCGAGAGGGCCCAGAGTTACCTCTCCGACAATCGGAGTGACAAATCCTAATCTCGAAATACGCCAACCCAAAATCTACCTTTGGAGACACCTGTAGAGCACCTTTATAATCACCCATTTATGTTGTGATGTTTGGTAGCACACAAAGTGTTCCTCCGGCAAACGGGAGTTGCATAATCTCATACTCATAGGAACATGTATAAGTCATGAAGAAAGCAATAGCAACATACTAAACGATCGGGTGCTAAGCTAATGGAATGGGTCATGTCAATCAGATCATTCACTTAATGATGTGATCCCATTAATCAAATAACAACTCTTTGTTCATGGTTATGAAACATAACCATCTTTGATTAACGAGCTAGTCAAGTAGAGGCATACTAGTGACACTCTGTTTGTCTATGTATTCACACATGTATTCTGTTTCCGGTTAATATAATTCTAGCATGAATAATAAACATTTATCATGATGTAAGGAAATAAATAATAACTTTATTATTGCCTCTAGGGCATATTTCCTTCAAGGTTGTCCCATATCACGTTCATAAAGAAACATGAATTCAGGTCGGATCTGTATTCGCGCAGGAAATAGACCCAAAAAGTGATGCACTAATCGGAAGGTCCCCGGACTTTGGCCGGTCGGATCGAGCTGAAATTTTGAGGGGTGTTAGATGTAGGAATTCCAAAGCCGATCAACGGTTGGATCTTCCAAAGGATGTCCAAGCTAGATGCTGGAGACCACACCCTATACTCATCCAGATTCTCGTCCAGATTTGACAGGGCTCCGATATATCATAGATTGCCGGAGATTCCTCCATTGGAACTCGACGAAAGTTTGCATGGTTATTGTAGACTCAATTCCGCACAATTCCACTAAAGGAATCGTCAGAGCGATGCTCGAAGAGGTGGTGGCAGAGAATACAAGTTCGCTGCTCGGAAAAACAGCACGGTCGCCCGAGGGCAATGGTGACGTTGAGCCCCCGAGCTCCATGGATGATTCCTCCATGATCTTGATAGAGATCAGAGTTGATGTTGATGAAGGCCCTCGTCCGAAAATGATGATCGGAGATGGAGAGCAGTCCTCGGTCGAGCCAAGGTGACCAGTCGAGCCGGCGACGAAGATGCCGACATCGAAGTTGACCTCCGGCGAGGCATTGATCCTTTGCCGATCACACAGCGAAACCCTCAATGAAAGAACCATTGTCGGTGTCAAAATCAGAAGATCTCGGGTAGGGGGTCCCAAGTTGTGTATCATGGATCAATGTGTAACAGGAAACAGGGGACACGATGTTTACCCAGGTTCAGGCCCTCTTGAGGGAGGTAAAACCCTACGTCCTGCTCTTGTTTATATTGATGGAGTATCAAGTACAGAGTTGATCTACCTCGAGATCATATGTTGTGGTCTAAAACCTGAGGGTATGATGAATAATATCATAATCATCTATTGACTAGTCTGGCCTCGGCTTATATAACATACCAGAGGCCTAGGATAACAAGAGTCCCAGTCGAATACGTCGGTGGAGAGGAGTCCTTGTCTTGATCACCAAGTCTTGTGGAATCTTCCTCGTATATGTCTTCGGTTGTCCGAACTTCCCCATGAGTAAACGGCCATGGGGGTTCTCGGCCCAATCCAACTAATCGGGGGACGATGTGGTGAGTAACCCCTAGTCCAGGAAACCGTCAATGCCCCCTCCCCTATATATAAAGGAGTGGAGGAGGGGAGGGCCGGCCCTCTCTATGGCGCGCCCTAGGGGAGTCCTACTCCCACCGGGAGTAGGATTCCCCCCTTTCCCTTGTAGGAGTAGAAGAGAAGGAAGGGGGAGAGAGAAGGAAAGAAGGGGGGCGGCCCCCCACCCAATTCGGATTGGGCTAGGGGGGCGCGCCCTCCTCCTTGTCCTTCCTCTCCTCTATTCCACTAAGGCCCAATAAGGCCCATATACTCCCCGGGGTGTTCCGGTAACCCCCCAGTACTCCGGTAAATGCCCGAACTCACCCGGAACCATTCCAATGTCCAAACATAGGCTTCCAATATATTTATCTTTATGTAACGACCATTCCGAGACTCCTTGTCATGTCCGCGATCATATCACGGACTCCGAACTACCTTCGGTACATCAAAACACATAAACTCATAATACCGATCGTCACCGAATGTTAAGCGTGCAGACCCTACGGGTTCGAGAACTATGTACACATGACCGAGACTCATCTCCGGTCAATAACCAATAGTGGAACCTGGATGCTCATATTGGTTCCTACATATTCTACGAAGATCTTTATCGGTCAAACTGCATAACAACATACGTTGCTCCCTTTGTCATCGGTATGTTACTTGCCCGAGATTCGATCATCGGTATCATCATGCCTAGTTCAATCTCGTTAACGGCAATTCTCTTTAATCGTTCCATAATGCAACATCTCTCAACTAACTCATTAGTCACATTTCTTGCAAGGCTTATAGTGATGTGCATTACCGAGAGGGCCCAGAGATACCTCTCTGACAATCGGAGTGAAAAATCCTAATCTCGATCTATGCCAACTCAACAAACACCATCGGAGACACTTGTAGAGCATCTTTATAATCACCCAGTTACATTGTGACGTTTGATCAAACAAGGTTGTTCCTCTGATATTCGGGAGTTGCATAATCTCATAGTCAGAGGAACATGTATAAGTCATGATGAAAGCAATAGCAATAAAACTAAACGATCATTTATGTTAAGCTAACAGATGGGTCTTGCCCATCACATCATTCTCTAATCATGTGATCCCGTTCATCAAATGACAACACGTGTCTATGGTTAGGAAACTTAACCATCTTTGATTAACGAGCTAGTCAAGTAGAGGCATACTAGGGACACTCTGTTCTATCTATGTATTCACACATGTACTAAGTTTCTGGTTAATACAATTCTAGCATGTAGAATAAACATTTATCATGACATAAGGAAATATAAATAACAACTTTATCATTGCCTCTAGGGCATATTTCCTTCACTTTTAATAAGGCATGTATGACTATTTACGGAATACATGCCTACATTATATTGATGAACTGGAGCTAGTGCCGTATCGCCCTAGGTTATAACTATCACATGATGAATATGATCCAACAAGTCACCGATCCAATGCGTACGAATTTATCTTATATTGTTTCTGCTAAGTTACTACTGCTATGATCACTGTTACACTTGCTAAAAAATTATTGCTATCACTGTTACTATTACTATTACCGTTGCTGTTGTCACTATTATCAAAACTATCAAACTACTTTGCTACTGATTGTCGGTGTCAAAACCGGCAGATCTCGGGTAGGGGGTCCCGAACTGTGCGTCTAAGGTCGATGGTAACAGGAGGCAGGGGACACGATGTCTTACCTAGGTTTGGGCCCTCTTGATGGAGGTAATACCCTACGTCCTGCTTGATTGATATTGAAGAGTATGAGGATTACAAGAGTTGATCTACCACGAGATCGTAATGGCTAAACCGTAGATGTCTAGCCTGTATGATTGTGTCTCCCTCTATGGACTAAACCATCCGGTTTATATAGACACCGGAGCACCTAGGTTGTACAGAGTCGGTTTACAAAGGAAGGAATCTACATATCCGAATGCCAAGCTTGCCATCCATGCAAAGGAGAGTCCCATCCGGACACGGGAAGAAGTCTTCTGTCTTGTATCTTCATAGCTCATTAGTTTGGCCCATGTTACATAGTCCGGACGCCCGAGGACCCCTTAGTCCAGGACTCCCTTAGTAGCCCCCGAACCAGGCTTCAATGACGAGGTGTTCGGTGCACAGACCGTCTTCGACATTGCAAGGCGGGTTCCTCCTCCAACGTCTTCCAAGTAATGTGTTCGGCTTTCAATTAAATGCCACACCCCTCGGCTTCTATGCATTTATGACTTCACCCTCCATGTGTCGGGCGAATGTGGACAGTCAGGGTATTTTTTGCAAATAACACCCTAACCCTCCAAGAAAGAGTGTCTATTTATAGAGATTGGATCTCAGATCCTTTCGGCGCCACGTGGAGAAAATCCTCAGACACTGCCAGGCAAAACCATTCCAACATTGCCAACATTCCTAGATCCTCTTCCTGTTCTGTACTAGAGAGAGGCGAGTGGGAAAGGTGCTCCATGTCCCACAGCCAATTGGTGAAGCTGCAAACGCAGGGATTTCTCCCTCCTGCAGATCTGGTCCCTGTTCGAGCAGGATTGGCCTCCTTCAACGGCAAAACCCAGGCGAGGATTTCCCCAATCCATTTGCGGGAGAAGAGTGTTCTTCGTCCCCTATCTGCTGAGGGGCTTGGGATTTCCCATTCACCCATTCCTCCGAGGGATTCAGGAGTACTATGGCCTCCAGCTGAATAATCTTACCCCGTCCTCTGTCCTGCACATTGCGGGTTATGTCACTTTGTGTGAAGTATTCCTGGGTTGCGAGGCCCATTTCGATTTGTGGAGAAGACTGTTCTGCCTCGTCCCTCGCAATCCAAGTGGGTGAATTTTTGAAGTGGGAGGAGCCGAAGTGTGGCGCATCGCTGGGACCGAATACCTGTCTGGCACGCCGAAGAAAGCTCCCGAAGAGTGGCCTTCCGAATGGTTCTACATCGACGACGTCGCTCTACCCGACCCCGTCCGCATGGGCCTCCCTGAGTTTTCAAATGCTCCGTTGAAGAAACGCCATAGCTGGCGTCCTCGGAGCCTCGAGGAAGAGGATAGTGCGGAGGTCAGCCTGCAGCTGGGCAAGATTAAGGCGCTTGCCCAGTCCGGATTGTCAATAGTCGAGGAAATGGCAATCTCTATAACGGGGAGTCCAGCCACTCCAATACAGAGGGCTGTCCATGTGGCATTATAACGGGAAAGACGACACCTCACACTATGGTAGGAAGGGCCCGAAGACCCCCGCCGCCCTGGCGAAAATACTGGTCGAGCTGTATAAAGGGGAGAAAGAGGAGTTCACCCATCTCCAATATCGAGACGGATTTCCCATGTATAATCCTCCCAGTTGGTTAAGGTTCAGCTCCACTATTTTACTCTTGTCCCTGAATCATTCTTGACAGGAAGCATCTTATCTGCTCATAACAGGAATGGCGAAAGGCTATCAAGGGGATCCATGACCCTGCCCCTCAATCGGAGAATCGCAACCGGGATCTTGACCCCGGATATGAGGAAGATTCGGACATATTTGTATAGCTTGAGGATGGAATATTCTATCAGATGAGCTACGACAGTACATATGTACCCATTATCGCCGATTACCCCGGCCTCCTTCCTTCTTCATGTGTAAGTAATCCGAAGACACCTTATACAAAAGGGTTTTCTCATTCCTCCTTACGCACCACACTGTCCTGTGCTCAAAAGGGGAAGCATTCGGTGCGCCATGCTGCCCCGAGGGCATCTCCGAAGAAAGCATCCCCGACGCCAAGCAAGCCTTCGAAGAGGAAGGCAAACGAAGATACGGCCGAGCCTTCATCAAAGAGGTATGAATTTGCAAGGATGCACCTTGGCAGTCACATCCAACTGTGACCTTTCCGTTTACCCTGTATCAGGAAAAACGTGTGCCGGACTATATCCGGGGGTCCGGTCGGTCATACTTCCCGCAGCCAGGATTCAAACCCTGCCATGAAGACGGGGGCTGATACGGGGGTGACACCAGACTATCCTCCAACTGATGACTCGGATGATGTATCCGTTACCAACTCGGAAGTGGAGAGCGCCATGAATCATCGGCGCCGCAGGGCCGTTTTACAAGACCCTGGCTTTTCAGAATAGTCATTTAACGCCTTCAGCTCGGCCGATGCATATATCCGAGCTGCTCGAGATGAGCTTAACAAAGCCACTTAGCAGCATTTAAAAGATGTGCATGTAGGTTTGTTTTGTCTGACTATGATAACCATATGCCAGTAGCCCCCGAGACTTAAAGTAGTTGAAACAACTGATTTAAGGATCAATGTACAACCAGGTGCTTACGGAGAGGAACACCCTGTTTACTCAGGAAGTAGAAAAGTGTCGGAGCCAGCTGTCTGCTGCCAATGCCGAACTGGAGAAATCCAAGAAGGCATCCCCCGGTAATGTTTCCCTCCATCGAGAAATCATAATGGTACACTAATAATGCTAATCTGGTTGCTTATCTTTGTATTGGATTGTTAGACCAAGTGCGAGAGCAGCTAGACGCCGCTCGAAGCGAAGAACACAGAGCCAAAAAACTGCTAGCAGCGGGCGAGTGTGTGTGTTAACAAAAGTCGTTCATGAGAAAAAGAAGCTCCAGGATTCGAACACCAAACTGGGCGAAGAACTGAAAGATGTGCGAGCTCAGCTAGCTGACTCCGTGAAGGAGAACAAAAAACTATGAGGCGACATATTCAATATGTGGCCGCATTTATCTTATAACAGTTTGGAAGTAATAGTAGCTGATATAGCTGTGATTGCACGCGTATTGACGGGTCGCCCGAAAGAGGAGGTGTCCGGATCATCAAGTGATCTTCTGCAAGGGCTGTTGCAGCTGCACAAGCAAGCTCGGCAGGCAATGCGGAGTGTAGCCAAGGCCTTATGGCATCCGACTCCCCTCCAGGGAGTATGGAGAAGCTGGTAGAGCTGTTCAAGGGAGCGCAGCGGCGTATCCGACTATGGTAGATATCGGCCTGCCGAGAGGGTGCGCGAGAGGCCTGGGCCATGGTAAAAACGCGGTGTACCAAGCTGGTTCCGAATCACATGGCCCGAGTTGGACCTTAGGGTCGAATGGGGAAGAAGTTCCCTTTAGTTTAGTATATGACCAAGTGGAGATGGCCGCTAGATACTCCCAACATGATTGTAAGTTAGACCGCCTGTTGGACGGTATAGAGGAGGAAGTCTTTAGGTCTTGAGTGACTATGTACTTTCCTTCTAGCTGGATAACAAAGACAATTGTCATGGTCGACCTTTTTGCTTCAACCTCTGGACCCGAAGGTGTGGAGTGTTTCCGAATACCCTAACGGTAGAATATACCGGGGTATGCATGGGAACCAGGTGTAGGGGTCATAGTTGCTTGAATAGATAATGTGTATCCGACTAGTTATGTTATATTACATTATGTAAGAAACATCTTCCAGAGAGAATAGTTTCGTTAAGGGTTCCTTTCCCTAGGCATGCATGCGTTTAATGTGCATGTCCGAACTATGATTGAAAAAATCATAGAGTAAGTAACCTCTGGGGTTTCACAATGGAGTGAATGCAGAAACGTCTTTAATTCGCCGACCGAATATTCCCTTAAGAATGCTAGCTTTCGGCTTCACCCAGTCTGAGGTACACATCCGGATGACCCGACAGTAACAATCGCAGAGGTGCTCCCTTTATGCCCTAGCTGAACTAACGGGAACGTAGGGCATAAGCACAGGGGCCAGGCAACCCAGCTTGGCGAAAACTTAAGTCACATCGATGCATATAGTGGCAAAGAAAAGGTACATATGGAAAAACGCATATGTGGTGAGCTTGATGCTTGAAGAATAATAGAAAGCTTCTGTACAAGAAGCCCCCAGGTATAATGAACGTACATATGTAGAGATGTACACATCAGGTAAGGACGTTCTAGCTGTACTGAAGCCGTAAGGCTAAATAGCAAAATGAAAAAAAAAGATAAAGAACGAAAAGAGAGAAAAAATAAAGTTAATAACAGGAGGGAGGAGACGAACACAGAGTTCGGCGCTAGGCATAAAATCGTCGTAGTCTAGCCGCATTCTAGGGGTTCGGCTCCACGTGATTGTCTGACACATCACGTAGGCGGTATGCTCCTCCGGTGAGAACTTCGTCAATGATGAAGGGACCCTTCCACTTGGGCTTGAGTTTGTCCCTTTTCTTCTCTGGCAGGCGTAGAAAGAGTTCACCAACGTTATAAGTCTTGGCCCGCAGTTCTCTGCTTTGATACCTGCGAGCCTGTTGTTGATAAAATGTGGAACGGGCTTTTGCGAAGTCGCGCTCCTCCTCCAGGGCATCTAGGCTGTCCTGCCGATCAAGCTTGGTTTCTCTCTCTTCGTACATGCACACTAGAGGTGAGTCATGAATAATATCGCAGGGTAACACTACCTCTGCACCGTACACCATGAAGAAAGGTGTATGTCCAGTAGTGCGGTTGGGCGTGGTCCGCAGCCCCCAGAGTACGGAGTCAAGTTCCTCCACCCAGTGCTTGTATGATTCTTTCAAAGACCGCACTAGTCTAGGTTTGATGCCGCTCATAATAAGACCATTAGCCCGTTCGACTTGACCGTTTGTCTGCGGGTGATAGATAGAGGTGTAATCGAGCTTAATGCCTAGATTAGTACACCAGGTTTTCACTTCATCGGCTATGAAATTAGAGCCATTATCGGTGATTCTATTGTGCGGCACACCATAATGGTGTACCACTCCGGATATTAAATCTATTACTGTCCCCGCTTCAGCCGTTTTGACTGGTTTGGCCTCTATCCATTTAGTGAATTTATCCACCATGACCAATAGATACTTTCTCTTATGGCTTCCTCCTTTAAGGGGTCTGACCATATCGAGTCCCCAGACCGTAAAAGGCCAAGTAATGGGGATTATTTTTAAGGCGGTGGGGGGCATATGGCTTTGGTTGGCAAAGAGTTGGCATCCGACGCAACGTTGGATGAGGTCATGTGCATCTGCTCAGGCCGTCGGCCAATAAAACCCTATACAGAAGGCCTTGCTAACAAGGGCCCGAGCTGCGGAGTGGTGACCGCCGAGTCCGGCATGAATTTCAGCCAAGAGTTGCCGCCCCTCTTCCTTGGAGATACATCGTTGAAGAACTCCGGTAGCACTTTTCTTATAGAGCTCTCCATCATGAACCTTGTAGGCCTTCGAACACCGAACAATGCAGACGGCCTCATTCTGGTCCTCAAGAAGCTCCTTCCTGTTAAGGTAGGCCACGAAGGGTTCGGTCCATGGGGTAATGACTGCCGTGATGAGATGCGTCGATGGTGCTATTTCGGTGGCTGAGCCTCCGATGACGTCGGTGTTTCCGAGATTTGGGGTTATGTTTGGATCCGGACTAGTGTTGCCATTTTCCCCCTGCCACACCACGGATGGCTTAAAAAGCCTTTCCAGAAAGATATTAGGTGGGACGGGGTCGCGCTTAGCGCCGATACAAGCAAGAACGTCCGCCGCTTGATTACTTTCTCGAGCCACATGATGGAACTTGAGCCCCTCGAACCGGGCCGACATTTTTATGACTGTGTTATCGATAAGCTGCCATCTTCAGATCTTTGGCGTCGAAGTCTCCATTTATTTGAGATATTGCAAGGTTTGAGTCCCCGCGCACGTCTAGGCGCTGTATGCCCATGGAGGCAGCCATCCGCAAACCATCCAATGAGGCCTCGTATTCGGCTGTGTTATTGGAGTTTGTGTATAGTATTTGGAGTACGTACTGAATGACGCCTCCAGTAGGGGACGTTAAAACGACGCCCGCTCCTAGCCCTGCCAGCATTTTGGAGCCATCGAAATACATAACCCAATTGGAATATGTATCGTACTCTTTAGGGAGTTTGGCCTCTGTCCATTCGGCGACGAAGTCAGCCAGTACTTGTGATTTAATAGCTCGATGTGGTTTATATGTAATGTCAAATGGGAGGAGCTCAATGTCCCATTTAGCAATCTGGCCCATGGCATCGCGGTTATTTATAATGTCATTGAGTGGTACTTCGGAAGCCACCGTAATCGAACACTCCTTGAAGTAGTGACGGAGCTTTCGGGATGCCATGAAGACCGCGTATGCTATCTTTTGATAATGGGGGTACCGGGATTTGCATGGTGTAAGGATAGTGGATATGTAGTATACTGGCTTCTGAAGCTGGAATTTATGTCCGTCATGTTCTCGTTCGACGACGAGCACGGTGCTCACCACCTAATGTGTTGCCGATATGTATAATAACATCGGTTCTCCGGTGTTTGGCACGGCCAGGATTGGATTGCTCGCAAGGAGGGTTTTTATTTCCTCCAGTCCAGCTGTTGTCGCATCCGTCCACTCGAAGTGATAGGTTCGTCGTAGAAGGCGATAGAGTGGCAGTGCCTTTTCTCCCAATCTGGAGATGAAGCGGCTTAGAGCTGCCATGCAACCCGCAAGCTTTTGAACTTGTTTAAGGTCTGTTGGCGTAGCCAATTGTGACAAAGCCCGGATTTTGGCTGGTTTGCTTCAATTCCTCTATTAGAAATGAAGAAGCCCAACAGTTTTCCGGCCAGGACGCCGAAAACGCACTTTTCCGGATTGAGCTTAATGTCATACACGCGGAGGTTGTCGAATGCGAGACGTAAATTGTCTATTAGTGTTTCGACGTGCCTAGTTTTGATGACGACATCGTCCACATAAGCTTCAACTGTCTCGCCGATCTCTTTCTCCAAGCATGTTTGAATCATGCGTTGATATGTGGCGATGGCATTCTTGAGCCCGAAGGGCATAGTGTTGAAGCAGAATGGCCCAAATGGGGTGATGAATGCTATTGCAGCTTGATCGAACTCCTTCATTTTGATTTGATGGTATCTGGAGTATGTGTCAAGGAAGCACAGTGAGTCGTGTCCTGCAGTAGCGTCAATGATTTGGTCAATGTGGGGGAGGGGGAAGGGATCCTTGGGGCAAGCCTTATTGAGGTCTTTGAAATCGATGCACAGGCGCAATGATTTGTCCTTCTTTGGTACCATCACCAATGTTTTATTTCTCTGATGAATCCGGCCTCAATTATCTTGGCCAGCTCTTCCCCCATAGCTTGACGTTTGGGTTCCGAAAAGCGTCGCAGTGTTCGCTTGACTGGCTTATATCACTTCAATATATTGAGGTTGTGTTCGGCCAACTCACGTGGGATTCTTGGCATATCAGAAGGGTGCCAGGCGAATATATCCCAATTCTCGTGCAGGAACTCTCGTAGAGGGGCATCAACCGTCGGGTCTAGTTGTGCTCCAATGGATGCTCTCCTCTTGGGGTCCGTTGGATGGACTTGGAATTTGACTATTTCTTCTGCCGGTTTGAAGGAGGTGGATTTGGGTTGTTTGTCTAGGACCACATCGTCCTTGTCCACCGCGGAGTGCAGCGCGGTTAACTCTTCGGCCGCGAGGGCTTCAGATAATGCCTTGAGGGCCAGGGACGCGGTTTTATTCTTGGCACGGAGTGCTATGTCCGGATCACTAGCTAGAGTGATTATGCCATTGGGCCTGGGCATCTTAAGCCTCATGTACCCGTAATGGGGTACTGTTTGAAAGAGCGTAAATGCATCTCGTCCTAAGAGGGCGTGATATCCGCTGTTGAAGGGGGGCACTTGGAAGGTTATTTCTTCGGACCGATAGTTCTCCAGTGTGCCTTATACCACGCCGAGTGTGATTTTTCCCGCACATCGTGCCTCCTGACTGGGAATGATTCCTCGGAAGGTCGTGTTTCTTTGCTTGATGTGGCCCCTGTCTATTTCCATTTTCGTATTGTATCCTCATAGATGAGGTTTAGTCCACTGCCGCTGTCCATGAGAACTTTGGTGAGCCAAAATCCATCCAGAACTGGGCTGAGGACCAAGGCGGCTGGTGCTCGGATTTTCCTATGTTTTGGCTTGTCGCCAGCGTTAAAGGTTATCGCCGTGTCGTTCCAGGGGTTTATTGTTGCGATCTGGCAGACTTCGGCAAGTTCGCGGAGTGCCCTTTTGCGCCTATTGGTTGAAACGAATGTCTCAAAGACCATCAGTACTCTGGGGTCGTCGTCTTCTGGAGGGCGTTGCTCTGCGGTGTTTTTGGTAAGGATGTCCTCGCCACTTTTGGCTACCTACCGGAGTATCCAACATGCTCTAAGGCTGTGGGTTGATATGGTATCCGGTGTGGTGTGTATTTTGCATGGGCCATCAAGCAATCCCTCCAGAACAGTTCCGCGCCGCGTAATGGGTTTGTATTTCTTGGCTATTGGTCTGGGCACATCACAGGGGTGTGCCCTTTTTGCCTCAGCCAGTGGTTGAGCTGGGACCAGTGGCTCCCAAGCTGTCTGATCTCTCCAGGCGCTTCCCATTGCACTGTACTTCTGTACGATAGTTGCCAAGTCAGTGAACTGTAGTATGCGGCGGGGATTAATGGCGTTGAGAATTCCTTCGTTCGTGCAATTGTTGCGGAACGCTGATATCGTGTCCTCGTCACGGCAATCTTTAACCTTGTTCTTGACAAGGAGGAATCTGGCCCAAAAGTGGTGGACCGTTTCCTAAGACTGTTGTTGTGTGCTTGTGAGAGTGCTTATGCCTGGGTGGGTGGGTGGAATTGGATCTGAACCCTGACCCGATCGATGATCCGGAGTCTGATGTTTCTCCAGACTTAACAGTCCGGGCTCCAGAGTATCTTCTGATTTTTGAAGCTTATCGTCCGACTCTATGTTCGAAGGACAAGGCGTGTCTTTCTGCCGGTAGGTGTCCGACTTCTCGAGGTCGGAGATCCGAACATAGTTCGTCCTCAATATAGAGGAAGGGTTATCTTGCTCCTCGACTACCGCTATCTGGTGGGTGATCGATGGAGAGTTAATCTCTCTCTGGTCGGGTTTAAGCCCAATCCGATCGTAGTCTATAGCGACCCCCAAGGCGGCAATGCGATCTAGGAGTTCATTCGAAGATGACAACTCCATCGGATCCATCAGTTTGGCGTATTCAGAATCAACGTAGAGGCGATTTTTGATGTCTCAAGTGGTCATCATCGTTGGCTCAAAGGGCGAGCAGGCGATCATGGTAAAACCGCCCAGCCGAAGGGTTTGGCGTGAGGCCAGATCTCGTCCGGAGGTGATATTTTCCTTGATGATAAGTCGAGCCATCAACCCTTCCGATGACGGCACAGTGGAACTCTCAATGAAAGCACCAATGTCGGTGTCAAAACCGGCGGATCTCGGGTAGGGGGTCCCGAACTATGCGTCTAAGGTCGATGGTAACAGGAGACAAGGGACATGATGTTTTACCCAGGTTCGGGCCCTCTCTAGGGAGGTAATACCCTACGTCCTGCTTGATTGATATTGACGAATATGAGTATTACAAGAGTTGATCTACCTCGAGATCGTAATGGCTAAACCCTAGAGGTCTAGCTTGTATGGCTATGATAATGAGTATCCTATCCAGACTAAGTCCTCCGGTTTATATAGACACTGGGAGGATCTAGGGTTACACAAGGTCGGTTACAAAGAAAGGAATCTACATATTCGGTCGCCAAGCTTGCCTTCCATGCTAAGGAGAGTCCCATCCGGACTCGGGTGCAGTCTTCGATCTTCGTATCTTCACAACCCATCAGTCCGGCCCATGGCTAACAGGTCGGACACCCGAGGACCCCTTAGTCCAGGACTCCCTCACATATGACATTAACCTTAATCCGAAAAAGTGTGTTTTCGGCCTTCCCGCCGGAAAGCTGCTGGGCTTCATCGTTTCCAACAGAGGAATTGAGGCAAATCAAGCCAAAATCCAAGCTTGTCACAAATGGCTACACCAATCGACCTTAAACAGGTCCAAAAACTAGTTGGATGCATGGCAGCTTTAAGCCGCTTTATCTCCAGACTTGGAGAAAAAGCATTGCCACTTTATCGCCTTCTCCGACGTACCGACCACTTCGAGTGGACGGAAGCGGCAACGGCTGGACTAGAGGAAATAAAGGCTCTTTTAGCGAGCAACCCAAGTCTGGCCGCGCCAAACGTCGGCGAACCAATGTTATTATACATCTCTGCAACGCACCAGGTTGTGAGCGTAGTGCTCGTCATTGAGCGAGAGTAGGACAGACACAAGTTCCCACTCCAGAAACCGGTATACTATCTATCCATGGTCCTTACACCATGCAAATCCCGGTACCCGCATTACCAAAAGATAGCATATGCGGTATTCATGGCATCCCGGAAGCTACAACACTATTTCCAAGAGTGCTCGATTACAGTGGCTTCCGAAGTACCACTTAATGACATAATAAATAATCGCGACGCTACGGGTCAGATTGCCAAGTGGGATATTGAGCTCCTATCATTTGACATAACATACAGACCACGCTGGGCCATCAAATCCCAAGTATTGGCCGACTTCATCGCCGAATGGACAGAGGCCGAACTCCCTAAAGAGTACGGCACATATTCCAACTGGGTCATGTACTTCGATGACTCACAAATGCTGGCTGGTTTAGGAGCAAGCGTCGTTTTAACGTCCCCCATTGGAGACACAGTCCAGTATGTACTCCAAATATTATACACAGACTCCAACAATGCAGTCGAATACGAGGCCTTATTGCACGGTCTTCGGATGGCTACCTCCATGGGCATACAACGCCTGGAGGTGCGCGGGGATTCAAACCTCGCAATATCCCAGATAAATGGAGACTTCGATGCCAAGGACACGAAGATGGCGGCCTATCGTAACGCCGTACACAAAATATCAGCATGATTCGAGGGACTCGAGTTCCTTGAGGTGGCTCGAGAGAGTAATCAAGCGGCGGACGTCCTCGCTCGCATGGGTACCAAGCGCGACCCCATCCCGCCTAACATCTTTTTGGAAAGGCTCTTCAAGCCATCTGTGATATGGTAGGATGAGTGCGGCAACACTAGTCCGGATCCAACTATACCCCTAGATTCCGAACACAATACCGATACCATCGAGGGCTCAGCCACCGAAATAACACCATCGACCCATCTAATAATGGCAGTAATTGCCCCATGGACCGACCCATTCTTGGCCTACCTTAATAGACAAGAGCTCCCGGCGGACCAAAATGACGCTCGCTGCATTGTTCGGCGCTCGAAAGCCTACAAGGTCCACGATGGAGAGCTCTACAAGAGAAGTGCTATCGGAGTCCTTGAAAGATGTATCTCCAGAGAAGAAGGACGACAGCTCCTGGCTGAAATCCACGCTGGCCTCAGCGGTCACCACGCCGCGGCTTGGGACCTTGTAAGTAAGGCCTTCCGTACAGGTTTCTTCTGGCCGACGGCCCGAGCAGACGCCCAGGACCTGGTCCAATGTTGTGTCGGATACCAGCTCTTCGCCAATCAAAGCCATATGCCGCCTACTGCACTACAAACAATCCCTATTACTTGGCGTTTTACGGTCTGTGGGCTTGATTTGGTGGGACCCCTTAAAGGAGGGAGCCTTATGGTAGATAAATTCACCAAGTGTTTGCTAGTCATGGTAGATAAATTCACCAAGTGGATAGAGGCTAAACCAGTGAAAACGGCCGAAGCTGGACTGGTGATCGACTTTATATCCGGTGTCGTGCACCGTTATGGTGTCCCAAACAGCATCATCACCGACAACAGCTCCAATTTCACAGCCGATGAAGTGAAATCTTGGTGTGCTAAATTGGTCATTAAACTCGATTACGCCTCAGTCTATCATCCACAAACAGATGGTCAAGTCAAACGAGCTAATGGTCTTATTATGAGCGGCACTAAGCCTAGACTAGTGCGGTCTTTGAAAGAATCAGACAAGCACTCTAAGCCTAGACTAGTGCGGTCTTTGAAAGAATCAGACAAGCACTGGGTTGAGGAGCTTGACTCCATACTCTAGGGGCTAAGGACCACGCCCAATCGCACTACCGGATATACACCTTTTTTCATGGTGTACGGCGCAGAGGCTGTGTTGCCCTACGACATTATTCATGACTCACCTAGAGTGCGCATGTATGAAGAGAAAGAGGCCGAGCTTGATCGGCAGAACGGCCTAGATGCCCTAGAGTAGGAGTGCGACATTGCAAAAACCCGTTCCGCATTTTATCAACAACAGGCTCGCAGATATCAAAGCAGGGAAGTGCGCGCCAAGACTTATAACATTGGCGAACTCATTCTACGCTTACCAGAGAAGAAAAAGGACAAACTCAAGCCCAAGTGGGAGGGTCCCTTCATCATAGATGAAGTTCTCACTGGAGGAGCGTACCGCCTGCGTGATGCATCGGACAACCCACTACTAGGAAAAGGGCTATAGATGGAATTGACACTAAAGGCGCACCAGACATGTGGTGCGCCATTACTATATACTAATGGTGCACCACATCCACCGTGCGCCATTAGTAAAAAAATAATTTTTTTTCAAAACTACTAATGGCGCACCGTGGGAGTGGTGCGCCATTAGTAACTTGGCCACCACTCCACCGAATGCACCCCCCCCGGTGGACCGCCTTTTCAGTTTTAAAAAAAATAAACAAAAATGATGGAAATGTCAAAAAAATAAAAGAAAATAAGTTTCCCATGTGATATGTGGTCTAGTTGTTGTGAAAATTCACAAATATGAATTTTGACTTTATTTGCGAAATCTCTCGAGAATTTGTAAAATGGGCATAACTTTTGCGTACGAACTCGGATGAAAAAGTTTTTTATATGAAAAATCATCTACTCGAAAAGTTACATCCGAATTTAACTGGGGGAACCCCGTTAAACATTTTCAAAATCCTCAGAAACCTAACAGAAAAAAAGATACGGGGCTTTTAAGATCTGGAGAGGCAAAAAAATTCAAAAAAATTCAAACTTACTAATGGCGCACCTACCCATGGTGCGCCATTACTATCTTCCCGCCTTCAAAATTCAAAATAAGTCAAAAAAATATTAAAAAAGTTACTAATGGTGCACCTGCCCATGGTGCGCCATTAGTATCTTCCCGCCTTCAAAATTCAAAATAAATCAAAAAAATAAAAAAAAAGTTAGTAATGGCGTACCTGCCCGCGGTGTGCCATTACTATGTCGTATATATGGCTAGGCGTGATCCTCTCCTCCTTACCTCTTCATTCTTCTCCTCCTCTCCACCTCTCCTCCACTCCATCTCCTCCTCTCCTCCACTCCATCTTCCCTTCTCTCCTCCACCATACTACCCTCCTCCTCCTCTCCGGCGACCTCCTCCTCCTTCTCTCCGGCGACCTCCTCCTGCCTCCTCTCCTCCCTCCCCTCCCCTCACGGTTTCTCCTCCCTCCTCTCCGGTGAGCTCGTGCTCCCTCCTCTCTGGTGAGCTCCTCCTCCCTTCGCTCCGGTGAGCTCCTCCTCCCTCCTCTCCTCCCATCCCCTCATGGTTTCTCCTTCCTCCTCCCCGATGCTCCGGTGGACTCCTCTCCGGCGACCTCCTCCTCTTCCTCTCCGGCGAACTCCTCCTCCTCCTCTCCGGCGATGTACGCGAGCGCCTCTCCGGTGACCTCCTCCTCCTCTCCGGCGAACTCCTCTCCAGCAAAAGAACACGGCAAAAGAACGTACAAGATCCAAAAACAGGAACAAAATTTGAAATAATATCGTGCCAAAAAACGAGCAAAAAATGGGCAAAAAATTCACGATCCAGATCCAAATTCAAAATTCAAAAATAGCAATGGCGCACGGTGGGGGTTAGACGGTGCGCCACTACTATTTTCCCACCTTCAAAATTCAAAAATACTAATGGCGCACCAGTGGCCTATACTAATGGCGCACCAGTGGTGCGCCATTAGTAAAAAATACTACTGGCATGATACTAATGGCGCACCAGTGATGCGCCATTAGTAGGCAAAAGTGGTGCGCCATTAGTAGCCCTTTTCCTAGTAGTGACCGCTTAGAGCCGAATCCGTGGAATGCTGCCATACTCCAAAGATTCTACGCCTAAAGCCGGACTCTTTGTTCGTCTTCTTCTCCCTTTGTTTCCACTATTTTCTTTCTTTCTCTTTAACTTTTCATTTAGCTCTTTAGGTCTTGTGCGGCTAAACCGCACACCTATGATGTGCACATCCTTAAATGTATACACTCATAATACCTGGGGGCTTCTCTTACACAACTTATTATTATTTTTTCGAGCATCAAGCTCAACACATATGTGTCCTCTTCCGCATATGTACCTTTTCTTCGCCATTATATGCATCGTTATGACTTAAGTTTTGGCCAAGCTAGGTTGCCTGGCTCCTGTGCTTATGCCCTAAATTCCCGTTTATTCGGCTAGGGCATAAAGGGAGCACCTCTGTGATTGTTACTGCCGGGTCATCCGGACGTGTACCTCAGACTGGATGACGCTGAAAGCTTGCGTTCTTAAGGGAATATTCGGTCGGCGGACTAAAGATGTTTTACCTTCATCACACCATGAACCCCCAGATGTTATGCATACTGCGATTTTTCAAATCTCAGTTCGAACATGCATACTAACGCATATCCGCCCAGGGAAAGGAACCCTTAACGGAACTATTCTCCCTAGAAGATGTTTCTTACAATCAACATGTGCTATAACATAGCTAGTCGGATACAACTTGTATGTTCAAGCACCTATGACCCCTACGCCTGGTTTCCACGCATACCCTGGTTTATATTACTGAGCGGGTATTCGGAAACACTCCGAGCCTTCGGGTCCGGATGTCGGCATTCTGGGAACGGGGGTCCCCAGACTTGCCTGCCTGCGGCCTGCGGCGTGGCTCAAAAGGGGGCCCAACATGGCCCATCTTCACCAACACAAACCCAAGACCCTCGCGAGGGGCCAAGCCTCGCGGGGCGGACGACGAGGAGCTTCCTCAGGCACGGCCTCGTCAGGCTGGCTCACGAGGAGGCGGAGAGACCAAGGCGGGGTACCTCACGAGGTGCCCATGACGCAAGCCATGACGACCAAGGGCGCTAGGCGGGTGCCAGCCCGCGCAGTGTCCTCCTTTCCTCTTTGGTGCAAAGGGGGCAAGCGCAGCCGCGGAGTACCGAGGCATCAGGCAAAGGTTGCCATTTCGGTGCAACGAGACCAAGACCAGGGGGACTACGAGATGGAGGTCACCGTGGAGCCCAAGACGGCATCATCACCAGAGCTTTGCGCAAGCGAAGACTACTTTTGTCAGGATAGCTAGTACTAGTTGTCCCCTTTCAAATTAGCCCGCCATTGTTGGCTCCCTTCCCGCTCGATATTTGGGAAGAGGACCAGGGCCTCTATAGATAGGACCAGCCACCCACATAGCACAAGAACAACAACAACAACAAGAACAACAACAACAACGACGACGACGACCACCACTCGAACACACAGGGAGAAGACAGAGGGCAAAAAGAGAGATAGAGAGAGAGAGAAGGGCGACTGAGCTCCTCCCAGCAGTTCATCGCCCCAGCCAAGAACAGACCCTCACGAGGCTGTTCTTCCTTGTATTGTTCATCATCATCATCAGCCCAAGAGGCAATCCACCACACCACACACTAGAGTAGGGTATTACGCCACAACGGTGGCCCGAACCAGTATAAACCCTGTGTCTCTTGTGTTGTTCTTTCCTGAGTTTAGATCCTAGCAAGACGGAGGGGTGCAGGTAGGTAGGAGACGAAAGCTCCGCACGCACCCCAGTGTTCGAACCTCAAGGGTCTGCCGGAACCCGAAATCCAACATTTGGCGCGCCAGGTAGGGGTGCACCGGGATTCGTCTTCGACCACCCCGTTCTCCTTCGACCATCACGCCCATGTCTGACGCTCGTCGGGCCCGCGCCGAGCACCGGGCCGCGCTCGCTTCCCGCGTCGCCCAGACGGCCCCTGTCGGCGGGCGCCCTCGCCGTTCCCCGTCACCTGCCATCAACGCCGCCACCGGCCCGGCAAGGGACGAGCGGCAAGCATCGTCCCAACATCCGTCCGTGCGGCAAGACGGCCGCACCGCAACTCCCTCGCTCACCCCAGCTGGTTCTTCGTCCCGCGCGCTCCGCGCGCCCATGCAGGCTCGAGCTGCACTCATTGCGGCGAACGAGCTCCTGCGCTACCGCCCCGTCGACGACGTCTACGAAGAATGGCTCGACCGCGTCGCCGAGCTCGTCCGTGCCGCAGGGGGCTCTCCTGCGCCGTCCGTCCCGCTGCACCGCACCCCGCCCCGCGCGGGCAACGGAGCTCCGGCGGCGCCCCGACCGCCTCCTCCTCAAGAAGGCGCCATGGATCCAAGGCGCATGGCCCCTGGGCGGAACCCGCTCTGGCAGGCGCCAGCGCAGCAAGAGCAGAGCTGTCAAGAAGTCCTTCGCCCGCAAGAAGCTGCCCGGGCGCTCCCTGCTCCAGCACGTCGCGACCATGCTCCTGCTCCCGCGCGTCAAGACCCCGTGCTGCACCTAGCTGCAGCGCGTGGGGACATGCAAGACCAAGCTCCCCGTCATCCAAGGCCTCCCATGGCCACAGCAGGCTGCCGCGCCTTCACCGCCGAGCTACGCAGCGTCGCGTGGCCCGGCAAGTTCAAGCCAGACTTGCCTCCTCGCTACGACGGCACGACTGACCCTGCGGAGTTCCTCCAGCTCTATGAGCTGGGCATCGAAGCTGCCAACGGAGACGAGAAGGTCATAGCGAACTGGTTCCCCATGGCACTCAAGGACGGGGCCCGCACCTGGCTCCTAAACCTGGCTCCTGGCACAATCTCCTCCTGGGATGAGATGCGCACCCGCTTCATCGCCAACTTCCATGGCACTCGCGACCGGCCACCCGCCGTAAGCGACATGCGGCGCATCAAGCAGCAGCCCAGGGAGACCCTGCAGAAGTACATCCAGCGCTTCAACAAGGCGCGCCTCAAGATTCCCCAGGTGACCCAGGAGGCCATCATCTCGGCCTTCTCCGACGGCGTGCGCGACGTCAAGATGAAGGAGGAGCTCGCGATGCATGAAGACATGTGCACCTCCTTGGAGCTATTCAACCTGGCAACCAAGTGCGCCAGGGCCGAGGAAGGGCGTCTCTCCCTCCTCGAGCTGCCTGCCGCAGACCCATAAGAGAAGAAGCTCAAGGCCAAGGATGTGAAGCGCAAGGGGGCTGCCGTGCTCGCGGCAGAACCAGACACCAAGCGAGGTAGAGATCAGCCCGAACCTTCCAAGGGCGGCCGGTACTGTGTGTACCACGGCCTCCACACCCACAACACCAACGAATGTCAAGAGCTCCGAGCCGTGCGAGAAGGAAGGAACGGTCGTCGCCCTGACCGCAGTGACCAGGGCTATGGCCGAGGAGGAGGAAGGAACGCAGGACGCTGGGAAGACCGTGGCCCACGCCAAGGGTGGCGTGACCAACCTCGCGAGGATCGCTGGCATGACCCGCCTCGCGAGGGAGGCTGGAGGGATCAGCCTCGCGTGGGGGACTGGAGGGATCAGCCTCGCGAGGATTGCCCACAAGGCAACGCAGGCCTCCCACCGCTGCCGCCGCAGCCAAGAAGAAATGAAGACCGGCACCAGGACGAGGGGGCTGGGGGCTTCCAGGAGCCGCGCACGATCGCCTGCATCTTGGGCGGGGCACAAGCCCCAACCTCTCAGCGCATCTTCAAGCAGTTTGCCCGCGAAGTGAACGCAGTCCTCCCCAGGCTCGAAGCCACGCGCCCTCTTAGGTGGTCGGCGTGCGCCATCACGTTCAGCTCGGCAGATCAGCTCAAGTGTGCGGCTACAGCCGGAGTCCTCCCGATGCTTTGTTCCCCAATCATCAGCAACGTGGTGGTCACCAAGACCCTCAACGATGGCGGGCAGGGCTCAACGTCCTGTCCGTGGAAACATTCAACAACCTCCAAGTGCCCTACAGCCAGCTTCAGCCAACCAAGCCTTTCTCCGGTACCACCGATGGCTCCACGGTCCCGATTGGGCAGGTCCGCCTCCCTGTCACCTTCGGGGCACGCGACAACTACCGCACCGAGCTCATCGACTTCGACGTTGCTCACATTCGCCTGCCGTACAACGCCATCCTTGGGTACCCAGCGCTGGCCAAGTTCATGGCCGTAACTCACCACGGCTACAACGTCCTCAAGATGCCAGGAAGTGGCGGAGTCATCATGGTGCCCTGTGAAGATAAGGACGCGGTGTGTTCCCTGGAACGAGCCTTTCAGGCCGCGTCACTGGAAGACCCGGATCGTGGAAGCAGGAGGCCTCCCGAGACCGCCCCTAAGAAGAAGACATCGTCCGGCCCGACCACTCAGGAGGCAGGCCCCTCTGGGTCCGCGCCTGCCCAGGGGGAACCTCCTTCCGTCGCATAGGAAAGCGCGCCCAGCTCCCTCCTCAGGCAGGGCTCGGGGGCTCTCCCCTGGAGGGCCACCGACCTAGCTAGGGTCACGAGGGAGGCACTTGGGCACCACATGGAGGCGTGTTTCGAAGCACGTTTCCCTCAAGAAGGAGCAAGGCAAGGAGATCCAGACCCTCAGGAGTTCATCAGCAAGGCCATTCAGGAGCTACAGGAGTCAAGAGTCATGAAAGGCGGCCGCCGCCTACCAGCAGTGGCCCCCCATCCAGGCGAGGATGGTGGGCTGCGTGTCTGCATCGACATACCAGGGCTCAACTGAGTCGCCTCACTAGAGCGCCTCTGGCCCTCGCGAGTGGGGCGCTGCGGAGGTCCACCCCACAGCTACGTTCGCATGCCTTACGGCCTACCAAGCGCGGCTGACGCGTACCAGCGCCTCATGAGGGGCATCACTGAGGCACGAGAGGCCAGGCGTTCCGCTGCCCTGCCAGGGATGGAGATGGCCCACGAGGAGCCGCCAGTGCCTCCGGAGCCTCCTAAGGCCCCTGGGCCTGGGGGCTTGTGAGGATCGGCTCTCGCAGCCCACCGAGTCTGCTACACCAACACTCCTTCGTCCTCAACATTATTAGGTGACATCTTTCGAGTTTCACTTCCAGTTGGGAGCGCCCCCCCAGGGCTGCATTATTCCCAGGCCGCGTGGGTCCATCCCTGCGGCATGTATCCCTTTTATTTCATGTTGTTAGCTTACCTTGTTGGGGGCGCCCCACGGGCTGCACGATCCCCAAGCCGCTCGGGCCAGATCCAGCGGCGTGTATCTCATTTGCAGTTATTTCCGGTTATGCGTCATACCCACCATGCCTGATTATTCGTTGCCGGTCCACGGCACCTCTTCTTCTCCATGTCGACCACTTGCACGTTAAAGGGGGTGTACCTGAGCATCACGACTCAGGGCTCTTACTGGCTCTCCAGCCCTCACCCTCTGGCCTTGTCCACGGCATCGCGACCTGGCATACCAGCAACGGCCGAGACCAGCTCGAGGGCCGGGACCCGAGGACGTAGAGTGCTGGCATCTAACCAAATTTGCAGGAACGCATCACAAGATAAGGCCCAGTGCCAGGCGCAACCCGCCTAGAGGTAGGGCCCCGTGAGTCCCGCGCTGGCTCACGGGTGCCCAGATACACCTCGCCAGGCCCTACCGTGCCAGTCACGTGTCAGGGCGGGGCTGTACACGCCTTGGGGGCTCCTCCCGGAGGGGGGCCCCCTCCCACATACCAGTGGAAGCACCATGCTCCGCGCTGGCTAACGACACTGCCGAGGAGCGGCTATGCCCGTACACATACGGTAGCACTATGCTCCGTGCTGGTGATAAACAACTAAGGGTGGCCTCCGGGCCGTATCAACCTCAGGGAGCCCAGAGCTCAGTGTCTAGCCTCATCGTAACGCCTCCCCTCGGGAGTGCCGCGCGAGGGGGCTGGGCACGGGGGCTGCGCCTGGGTCACGCCCAGACGCACGCCACCCAGCCAGGCCCCTCGGGCCCGATTCGTCGCGCATCTCTCCCCGAGCGGAGCCAAGGTACGAAGGCCGTTTGAGCATCAAGGGGGACTCCTGGGCATCGCGACTCAGGTGCCTAACTGGTCACGTAGCCCCTCACTCCTTTGGTCCCATCCAGGTTTCCGGTCGGGGCTAATGCTGGGTGAGGTATGCGCGAGGCCGGGCTCTGCAGACGTAGAACGGTAGATCCACCTACATCACACCTCCCTACTTGTTGTTCGTGCGCGAAGGGGGACTCCTGAGCATCGCGACTCAGGAGCCTAACTTGTCACGTAGCCCCTCACTCCTTTGGTCCCATCCTGGTTTCCGGTCGGGGCTAATGCTGGGTGAGGTACGCGCGGGGCCGGGCTCTGCCGGCGTAGAACATAAGCAAGTAGGAAGGAAAAGCGCAAAATTCAAGGAATTCACAAGAAATATTACAGTCCACACTGTTATCTCGATGCCAAACGCAAGTTTAAACGCCTCCTCGAGGCATGATACATGTGCAGGAATTAAAAGCAGGATAGGAGCCACAGCAGAGCCACTTGTCGGCGGTGGAGCAGTGCGGAGTGGCTTCGCCTCATGGAGCAGCGGGGTCGGCAGCGCCTTGCTTCGGCTTGGTGCTGAAGGCCCGGAACTTCCCCAGCAGAACCTCCGCACGACCCTTCACGGCCTCGGCAGTGGTAGCGGCATGCTCGCCGCTTACTGGCTCCAGCAGGCCATCGAGGTCGACGTCGGGATCGCGAAGGTAGATGTGGGTGAGCACCCGCGTCAATGCTGCAGAAGATAGGACACGCGCCTCGGCCTCGGCCGTGGGGCCAAGGCCAAGGGCGACATCTTCAAGAGCCTGAACAAGGAAGGGAAGCAGCTTGGCGGGGCCGTCCTTGGAGCCAGCCAGTAGGCTCTCCAGGCCGCTGTCGTAAAGCGTCCTCAGTGAGGAGCGAGCCCTCGCCTCCATCTCCGTGAAGGCCACGCGGTCCGCGGCAAGAACCAGGGCCTTGTCGTCCATCTTAGCCTTCCTCGCCCCAACTCCTGCTCCAGCGCGCCTAGGCGGTCGCGGCGTTTCTTGAGCTTGACCTCCCTCTCCTCGAGAGCCGCCTCACGAGCCTTCACGCCTTCTTCCTGCTCTAGGCGAAGGCGGACCTCTTTCGCGAGCTGGTCTCGTAGGCCCTGCAACTCGTCGTCCAGTGCCTTGCAGCGACCGCGGACGTCGACCACCTCCCCCAGGGCTGCGTCACGAGCAGCCTTCACCTCAAGGACGGCCTGCTTCTCCTCGTCACATGCCGTCGAGGCCTAGACTAGCGCCGCCCGAATCGAAGCGTCGGAGCGAACCCATCCTGAAGCCAGCTCCAAGCGCCCGGCCACCAAGCGGGGGTCGGCGGCAAGAAGATCCTGCCGTAGTCGGTCCAGCTAGCAACAGCACGATCCAGAATGGCAGAAGGAGTCGGAGAGACAGCAGCCGATGGAGTAGGAGGAGAAGGCGGCAGCGTGGCCGCAGCATCCTGAGGCGGAGTCTGCCATGCCCCGACAGCTGTGGTGGCGGCGGCAGGCGAGAGCACCTCGGGAGCTACTTGGGCCGTGGGGGCTGAGCTCGCCCCAGCCGGCTCAGCCAGGCCTCGGGAGGAAGACCGGGCAGGAGAAGCCTGTGCGTCGCGGTCACCCTCCTTCGCGGGCAGGAGCGTTGCCACGGATGGAACCTCAGGAGCTCCCCTCTGCTTCTTTGCTGCGGGCGCCAGCCTGTCCAAGAGATGCGGACATCAAGCCTCAGAAGCAGAATAAGAAGTAAAGACAAGAATCGGACACTTACAGGTCATCGCCAGTGAGCTCGAGCGGCCTCCGGCCAAATTTGAAGCTTGAAAGCCGGCTGGAAGGGTCAACCTCGGGAAGCTTGGAAGCAGAAGGTGCGGTCTGCCCCGGGGCTGGGGCAGGCCCGCGGGAGATCCGCCCGGTCCTGTCCTTCTTCGGGATCGGGGGCAAGCTCCCGCCGTCCTGCTCGTCGTCATCCTCGTCATCATCGCTCGGAGAGAGGCGGAGAACGCGGGACCTGCGCCGGGGGAGGGGAGCCCTCGACTCTCCGTCGGTCGCCTTGGAGTCAGGCCCTCTTTCCCGCTCCCCTCCTTCCTCCTCTTCGCCGAAGTCGTCGGAGGGCACGTCCACCGGTTCGTCGGGAGTTTCCGTGGGCACGAGCCCATCCCCGTTGAAGGCGGGCGTGGACTCCACCACCTGCTCCCAGTCGTCATGGAGAAACAAGGGCGTAGGAGCACCCTCCAACCTCGCCACATCGCCCCCGACGAGAGATTGGAGGACCGCAGCCAGATCTCCGTCGACTAAGGCCGCGGGGCTCGGATGGGGCCTCCACATCGGAAGTGAGTACTGCCGAAGCGGAGCCAGCTGGTGCTCCAGGAATTCCCTCAGCAGCGACGCGCCGGTCAGCTTCACCGCCACCATATTGGCCGGCCTCAGATCCGCGTCCATCTTCTCCAACAACAGCTTCGCGCGGGGGTCCATGAGCTCCGCTCGACCCCAATCGCTAGAGCTCGTGGGCTGCTCCGTTGGCAAGATCAGCCGAGGGTGGATGCGCGCAGCATCCACCAAGACCCACTTGCTCCTGAAGCCCTCAATCCTTTAAACGGGGTTCGAAATGGCAATGGCGGCACCGTACGCGACGAAGCTCGCGCACGCGGAAGCAGTACCGCGAGAGGTCCGGAGGTAGAAGTAGTGGCGCAGCAAGGCCCCTGAGGGCTGCACCCCTACGTGAGCCTCGCAGTAATAGGCGAAGATTGCCAAGAGAAGGACGGAGTTGCGGTGGAGATGCAGAGCCTGTAGCTTGTAATGGCGGAGGACAGAGAAGAAGCACTCGGAGAAGGGAGGCACCAGGCCAGCAGCAATGGCACTTACGAAGAACGGATAGAAGGTGCTCCCTTGACCCTCAGGGATGGCGGAGCCGGCCTTGAACACCTTCGCCCCGTCGATGCCCCGCGCTGCCGCCATCCGCCGCAACCGGGCAAGGCTCGCCTCCGACACGTTCAGCGAGTCTAGGGCGAGCGAGTACCAAGCTACGGCCGGGGACTGACGAGGCGCCATGGCTTCCCAGGTCACGCGGTCGGAGTAGATCTGGAAACTTTGGAGGAAGGAAGGAGAGGCGCAAGAAAGGGGATCTGAGCAGCAACCGGAGAAAGCAAAAAGCAAAGCCTAGGCAGATGATGTTCCTCTATCAACTCGCACGGTTGCTAAGGCGCTCGCGTCTAATCAACCGCCACGCGGCGCCCAAGGCCGCAGGCTGTTGGGGCCCGCGGCACTTCGCTCTTGCCCTTCCGCCTCCCTGCACGGCCAAGTCCGGGCGCGCCTTGGGCACGGGGGCTACTTTCGGCGTTCTGGGAACGGGGGTCCCCAGACTTGCCTGCCTATGGCTTGCGGCGTGGCTCAAAAGGGGGACCAGCGCGGCCCATCTTCACCAACACAAACCCAAGACCCTCGCAAGGGGCCAAACCTCGCGGGGCGGATGACGCGGAGCTTCCTCAGGCACGGCCTCGTCAGGCTAGCTCACGAGGAGGCGGAGAGACCAAGGCGGGGTACCTCACGAGGTGCCCATGACGCAAGCCATGACGACCAAGGGCGCCAGGCGGGTGCCATCCCGCGCAGTGTCCTCCTTTCCTCTTTGGTGCAAAGGGGGCAAGCGCAGCCATGGAGTACCGAGGCATCAGGCAAAGGTTGCCATTTTGGTGCAAAGAGACCAAGACCAGGGGGACTACGAGAAGGAGGTCACCGTGGAGCCCAAGACGGCGTCATCACCAGAGCTTTGCGCAGGCGAAGACTACTTTTGTCAGGATAGCTAGTACTAGTTGTCCCCTTTCAAATTAGCCCGCTATTGTTGGCTCCCTTCCCGCTCGATATTTGGGAAGAGGACCAGGGCCTCTATAGATAGGACCAGCCACCCACATAGCACAAGAAGAACAACAACGACAAGAACAACAACAACAACAATGACAACGACGACGACCACTCGAACACATAGAGAGAAGACAGAGGGCAAAAAGAGAGAGAGAGAGAGGGAGAGAGACGGGTGACTGAGCTCCTCCCAGCAGTTCATCGCCCCAGCCAAGAACAGACCCTCGCGAGGCTGTTCTTCCTTGTATTGTTCATCATCATCATCAGCCCAAGAGGCAATCCACCACACCACACACTGGAGTAGGGTATTACACCACAACGGTGGCCCGAACCAGTATAAACCCTGTGTCTCTTGTGTTGTTCTTTCCTGAGTTTAGATCATAGCAAGGCGGAGGGGTGCAGGTAGGTAGGAGACGAAAGCTCCACGCGCACCCCAGTGTTCGAACCTCAAGGGTCTGCCGGAACCCGAAATCCGACACCGGATGTCGAAGCGAAAAGGTCTGCCATGACAATTGTTTTACTATCTGGCTAGGGACTAATACGTCCATTTTGCATCATGCTTTTATATTGATATTTATTGCATTATGGGTTGTTACTACACATTATGTCACAATACTTATGCCTTTTCTCTCTTATTTTACAAGGCTTACATGAAGAGGGAGAATGCTGCCAACTGGAATTCTGGGCTGGAAAAGAAGCAAATATTACAGACCTATTCTGCACAACTCCAAAAGTCCTGAAACTTCACGGGAGCACGTTTTGGAATATATAAAAAATAATGGCGAAAGAATTAACCAGAGGGGGCCCATACCCTGGCCACGAGAGTGGGGGCGTGCCCCCTGTCCCATGGGCCCCCTGACAGGCCTCCGATGCCCATATTCTGCTATACGAAACTCCGCCGCCACGAGGCGGAACCAATCTAGGGCTCCGGCGGAGCTATTCTATCGGGGAAACATCCCTCCGGAAGGGGGAAATCATCACCATTGTCATCACCATCGATCCTCTCACCGGGAGGTGGTCAATCTCCATCAACATCTTCGCCAGCACCATCTCATCTCAAACCTAGTTCATCTCTTGTATCCAATCTTTGTCTCAAACCCTCAGAATGGTACCTGTGAGTTACTAGTAGTGTTGATTACTTCTTGTAGTTGATGCTAGTTGGTTTATTCGGTGGAAGATCATATGTCCAGATCCTTTATGCATATTAATGCCCCTCTGATTATGAACATGAATATAATTTGTGAGTAGTTACGTTTGTTCCTAAGGACATGGGAGAAGTCTTGCTATAAGTAGTCATGTGAATTTGGTATTCGTTCGATATTTTGATGAGATGTATGTTGTCTCTCCTCTAGTGGTGTCATGTGAACGTCAACTACATGACGCTTCACCATTGTTTGGGCCTAGGGGAAGGAATTGGTAAGTAATAAGTAGATGATGGGTTGCTAGAGTGACAGAAGCTTAAACCCTAGTTTATGAGTTGCATCATAAGGGGCTGATTTGGATCCATATGTTTCATGCTATGGTTAGGTTTACCTTAATACTTCTTTTCTAGTTGCGGATGCTTGGAAGAGGGGTTAATCATAAGTGGGATGCTTGTCCAAGGTAGTGCAGTACCCAAGCACCGGTCCACCCACATATCAAATTATCATAGTACCGAACGTGAATCATATGAACGTGATGAAAAATAGCTTGACGATAATTCCCATGTGTCCACGGGAGCGTTTTCCTTTATATAAGAGTTTGTCCAGGCTTGTCATTTTCTACAAAAAGGATTGGGCCATCTTGCTGCACCTTATTTACTTTTATTACTTGTTACCCGTTACAGATTACCTTATCACAAAACTATCTGTTACCGATAATTTCAGTCCTTGCAGAGAATACCTTACTGAAAACTGCTTATCACTTCCTTCTGCTCCTCGTTGGGTTCGACACTCTTACTTATCGAAAGGACTTAGATAGATCCCATATACTTGTGGGTCATCAAGACTCTTTTCTGGCATTGTTGCCAGGGAGTGAAGCGCCTTTGGTAGGTGGAATTTGGTAAGGAAAATTTTATATAGTGTGCTGAAATTTACTGTCACTTGTTACTATGGAACATAATCCTTTGAGGGGCTTGTTCGGGGTATCTTCACCCCGACCAGTAGAGCAAAGAGTTTCTCCTCAACCTACTAAACCTACTAAAAATGTTTACTTTGAAATTCCTTCGGGTATGATAGAGAAACTGCTAGCTAATCATTTCACAGGTGATGGAACATTACATTCCGATTTGCACATAATCTATGTGGATGAAGTTTGTGGATTATTTAAGCATGCAGGTATACCCAAGGATGTTATCAAGAAGAAGGACTTCCCTTTATATTTTAAGGGAAAGGCATTGACATGGTTTAGGCTATGTGATGATATGGGATCATGGAACTACAACCGATCGAAATTTGAATTTCATCAGAAGTTTTATCCTATGCATCTGGTCCATCTTGATAGTAACTATATATATAATTTGTGTCCTCGTGAAGGATAAAGCATCGCTCAAGCTTGGGGGAGGCTTAAGTCAATGTTATATTCATGCCCCAATCATGAGCTCTCAAGAGAAATTATTATTCAAAAAATTTATGCTCGGCTTTCTCTCAACAATCGCTCCATGCTTGATACTTCTTCTACTGGCTCTTTTATGATGAAGACTCTTGAATTCAAATGGGATTTATTGGAAATAATTAAATGCAACTCTGAAGATTGGGATCTCGACGAAGGTAAAGAGTCAAGTATAACACCTAAGTTTGATTGTGTTAAATCTTTTATGGACACCGATGTTTTCCATGAATTTAGCACTAAATATGGACTTGACTCTGAGATAGTAGCTTCTTTCTGTGAATCCTTTGCTACTCAAGTTGATCTCCCTAAGGAGAAGTGGTTTAAATATAATCCTCCCATTGAAGCAAATGTAGTTGCACCTATTAAAGTTGAATAAAAGACTATCACTTATAATGTTGATCTTGTTGTTCCTACTGCTTATATTGAGAAACCACCTTTCCTTGTTAGAATAAAGGATCATCCTAAAGCTTCAACTGTGGTTCGTAAGAGTAATACTAAAACACCTACACCCCCTGAGAAAATTAAAGTTGAACCTAGTATAGCTATGGTTAAAGATCTCTTGGCAGATAATATCGATGGGCATGTTATTTACTTCTGTGATGAAGCTGCTAGAATTGCTAGACCTGACACTAAAAATAAACATAGACCTGTTGTAGGCATGCCTATTATTTCTGTTAAAATAGGAGATCATTGCTATCATGGCTTATGTGATATGGGTGCTAGTGCAAGTGCAATACCTCATTCCTTATACAAAGAAATTATGCATGATATTGCACCTGCTGAGATTGAAGAGATAGATGTTACAATTAAGCTTGTCAATAGAGACACTATTTCACCAGTTGGGATTATTAGAGATGTTGAAGTCTTGTGTGGCAAAGCTAAGTATCCTGTTGATTTTCTTGTTCTTGGTTCCCCACAAGATAACTTTTGTCCCATTATATTTGGTAGACCCTTCTTGAATACTGTTAATGCTAGGATAGATTGCAAAAAGGATGTGGTTACTATTGGTTTGGGGGATATGTCTCATGAGTTTAATTTTGCTAAATTTCATAGACAACCCCATGATAAAGAATTTCCTAGTAAAGATGAAATTATTGGTCTTGCTTCTATTACCGTGCCTCCTAATGATCCTTTAGATCAATATTTGCTCGACCATGAAAATGATATGTTTATGAATGAAAGAAGGGAAATAGTTGAAGTATTCTTTAAACAGGGACCTATTTTGAAACACAACTTGCGTGTTGAAATTCTAGGGGATCCTCCTCCACCCAAGGGTGATCCCGTGTTTGAGCTTAAACCTTTACCTGATACTCTTAAATATGCTTATCTTGATGAGAAAAAGATATATCATGTTATTATTAGTGCTAACCTTTCAGAGCATGAAGATAAGAAATTATTGAAAACTCTGAAGAAGCGCCGTGCTGCTATTGGATATACTCTTGATGATCTTAAGGGCATTAGTCCCACTCTATGCCAACACAAAATAAAATTGGCGAAAGACGCTAAACCGGTTGTTGATCACCAACGACGGTTAAATCCTAAGATGAAAGAAGTGGTAAGAAAAGAAATACTAAAGCTTCTGGAGGCAGCTATAATTTATCCCGTTGCTGATAGTCAGTGGGTAAGTCATGTCCATTGTGTCCCTAAGAAGGGAGGTATTACTATTGTTCCTAATGATAAAGATGAATTGATCCCACAAAGAATTGTTACAGGTTATAGAATGGCAATTGATATCCGCAAACTAAATAAAGCTACTAAAAAGGATCATTACCCTTTACCTTTTATTGATCAAATGCTAGAAATATTATCCAAACATACACATTTTTGCTTTCTAGATGGTTATTCTGGCTTCTCTCAAATACCTGTGTCAAAAGAGGATCAAGAAAAGACCACTTTTACCTGTCCTTTCGGTACCTTTGCTTATAGACGTATGCCTTTTGGTTTATGCAATGCACCTGCTACCTTTCAAAGATGTATGACTGCTATATTCTCCGGCTTTTGTGAAAATATTGTTGAGGTTTTCATGGATGATTTATCCGTTTATGGAACTTCTTTTGTTGATTGCTTAAGCAACCTTGATCGAGTTTTGGAGAGATGTGAATAAACTAATCTTGTCTTGAATAGGGAGAAGTGCCACTTTATGGTTAATGAAGTTATTGTCTTGGGGCATAAAATTTCTGAAAGAGGTATTGAAGTTGATAAAGCTGCTATTAAATATCTTATGGAAAAGAAAGATACTAAACCTAGACTTATTAGATGGGTTCTCTTGCTACAAGAATTTTGATTTGTATATTATTGATAGAAAGGGAGCAGAGAACCCTATTGCAGACAATCTGTCTAGGTTAGAGAATGTTCTTGATGACCCACTACCTATTGATGATAGCTTTCCTGATGAACAATTAGCTGTCATAAATTCTTCTCGTACTGCTCCATGGTATGCTGATTATGCTAATTACATTGTTGCTAATTTTATACCGCCTAGTTTCATATACCAACAAAAGAAAAAGTTCTTCTATGATTTAAGACATTACTTCTGGGATGACCCACATCTTTATAAAGAAAGAGTATATGGTGTTATTAGACGTTGTGTACCTGAGCATGAACAGGAACAGATCCTACGCATGTGTCACTCCGAGGCTTATGGAGGACACCACGCTGGAGATAGAACAACACATAAGGTATTGCCATCCGGTTTTTATTGGCCTACTCTCTTCAACGATGCCCATAAGTTTGTCTTGTCTTGTGATGAATGTCAAAGAATTGGTAATATTAGTAGATGTCAAGAAATTCCTATGAATTATTCACTTGTTATTGAACCATTTGTTGTTTGGGGCTTTGATTATATTGGACCGTTTCCTTCTTCTAATGGGTATACACATATTTTAGTTGCTGTTGATTACGTTACTAAGTGGGTAGAAGCTATTCCAACTAGTAGTGCTGATCATAACACCTCTATTAAGATGCTTAAAGAAGTTATTTTTCCGAGGTTTGGACTCCCTAGATACTTAATGACTGATGGTGGTTCACATTGTATTCATGGTGCTTTTCGTAAGATGCTTGCTAAGTATGATGTTAATCATAGAATTGCATCTCCGTATCACCCGCAGTCTAGTGGTCAAGTAGAACTTAGTAATAGAGAGATTAAGTTAATTTTGCAAAAGACTGTTAAAAGATCTAGAAAGAATCGGTCCAAGAAACTTGATGATGCATTATGGGCTTATAGAACTGCGTATAAAAATCCTATGGGTATATCTCCGTATAAAATGGTTTATGGAAAAGCATGTCACTTACCTCTCGAACTAGAACCTAAGGCATATTGGGCCATTAAAGAGCTCAATTATGACTTCTAACTTGCTGGTGAGAAGAGACTATTTGACATTAGCTCACTTGATGAGTGGAGAACCCAGGCCTATGAGAATGCCAAACTGTTTAAAGAAAAAGTTAAAAGATGGCATGACAAAAGGATACAAAAGCGTGAGTTCAATGTAGGTGATTATGTTTTGCTATACAACTCTTGTTTAAGATTTTTTGCATGGAAACTCCTCTCTAAATGGGAAGGGCCTTACGTTATCGAGGAGGTCTATCGTTCCGGTGCCATAAAAATCAACAACTTCGAATGCACAAATCCGAAGGTGGTGAACGGTCAAAGAATCAAACATTATATCTCAGGTAATCCAATAAATGTTGAAAGTAATGTTATTGAAACCGTAACCCCGGAGGAATATATAAGGGACACTTTCCAGAACGTTTCAGACTCCGAAAAGTAAGAGGTATGTGGTACGGTAAGTAAACCGACTCCAAAATAGTTCTAATAGCATTTTTTCTCCGTTTTGGAATATTTAAGAAAATAGGAAAATAAGAAGTAGTCCGGGAAGGACACGAGGCTTCCACGAGGGTGGAGGGCGCGCCCTACCCCCCTGGGCGCGCCCCTGCCTCGTGTGCTCTCCGGACTCCGTTTTCTTGCACGATACTTCTTTCGGTCGGTAAAAATTCACTATATATTCTCCCGAAGGTTTTGACCACCATACCACGCAAATATCCTCTGTTTTTGTTTCGAGTTGTTTCTGCAACAGATCCAGAGCAAGATGTCTTCTCAAGAGTCAGTCAGGGAGAGTCGGGTGTCTCATCCGATACCGGGGCCAAGAGCAAACAGCGATGCTGACCACTTTGGGCCATCAACTAAGGAAGAGATGGAGGTCGACTTAAAAAGGATAGATGCCATGGAGGAGGATCAAGAAGTTACTTCTCGTTTACGAGCCGGATTCATGATGGGGGAACTCCGGAGCTCAGCTATTCCAAACTCGGTCATCCTTCCAATGTTAGATTTCTTTCTTATGAAAATATGAAAAAGACTGTTACTTGTTCTCCCGCAGCTATGCAACATCCTTGGGTGAAAGGAGCTTTAGTTGTCACGGGCAAGCTCCATAAGGAAATAATGGACCTCAAGCAGCAAGTCAATAAGCTCGAGGAAGAGAATCATATCCTGAGGCGCATCATCGCCAAGAGTATCACATCACCACCCCCGAAGAAAGAGACATAAACACAAGGGTATGGGCACTCCCCTTGGCAACTGCCAAGATTGGGGGGAGTGCCCCGGTATCGTATCACCATCACACTTTTATCTTTACCATTTTTCTTAGTTCGATCCTTTTGGTTATATCTTGATCTAGTAGAATAAAGTTTTAGTATGTGTCGGCGTTCTGGGAACGGGGCTCCCCAGACTTGCCTGCCTGCGGCCTGCGGCATGGCTCAAAGGAGGCCGAGCATGGCCCATCTTCATCAACACAAGACTCAAGACCCTTGCGAGGGGCCAAGCCTCGCGAGGCGGACGACACGGAGCTTCCTCAGGCACGGCCTCGTCAGGCTGGCTCGCGAGGAGGCGGAGAGATCAAGGCGGGGTACCTCGCGAGGTGCCCGTGACATTGTTGGCTCAGGGCGCCAGGCGGGTGCCAGCGCGCGCAGCGTCCTTCTTTCCTCTTTGGTGCAAAGGGGGCAAGCGCAGCCGCGGAGTACCGAGGCATCAGGCAAAGGTTGCCATTTTGGTGCAACGAGACCAAGACTAGGAGGACTACGAGACTGCGGGCTCCGCCGTGGACAAATTCACCAAGTGGGCTAAAGTGGAGGCTGTCCGCGCCATCCCTGCGGGCTCCGCGGTCAAGTTCATCAAGGGCATCGCAAGCCGGTTCGGGGTGCCGAATCACATCATCATAGACAACGGTTCGCAGTTCACCAGTAACCTCTTCAAAACATACTGTGCTAACCTTGGAATGCAGATATGCTACGCCTCAGTGGCGCACCCCCGAAGCAACGGCCAGGCCGAGCGAGCCAACGCGGAGGTCCTGAGGGGCCTCAAGACTAGGACGTTCAAGAAGAAGCTGGAGGCCTGTGGCAGAGGTTGGTACGACGAGCTTCAGTCCGTGATGTGGTCCATCCGCACCACCACGACCAAACCGATTGGAGAGACCCCATTCTTCGTGGTCTACGGAGCGGAAGCGGTCCTCCCTCATGAGGTCAGACGTTGCTCCGCGCGGGTCCTGGTGTTCGACGAGGCGCAGCAGGACGCCATGCGGGGGATGGACCTCGTGTTGGGGGAGGAACGTCGTCGGGAGGCCGCGCTGCGAGTGGCGAGGTATCAGCAAGCGCTGCGGCGATATCACTACCGCAACATCCGCCCCAGGACTCTTGAGGTAGGAGACCTCGTGCTCAGGCGGGTCCTCTCCAGGGAGGGACTGCACAAGCTCTCTCCCATGTGGGAGGGCCCGTTCAAGGTTGTTCATGTTTCCAGGCCAGGCTCCGCGCGCTTGGAGACTCAGGAGGGAGTGCCGGTCCAGAATGCATGGAACATCCAGCACCTCCGGAGGATCTACCCCTGAAAAGGCCCAGAGCCTGTGAAGCAAGGCGAGTGCCTGTGAAGCTATCGTGTTTTGGGAAAGGCCCAGAGCCTGTGAAGCAAGGCGAGTGCCTGTGAAGCTATCGCGTTTTGGGAAAGGCCCAGAGCCTATGAAGCAAGGCGAGTGCCTCTGAAGCTATCGCGTTTTGGGAAAGGCCCAGAGCCTGTGAAGCAAGGTGAGTGCCTTTGAAGCTATCACGTTTTGGGAAAGGCCCAGAGCCTGTGAAGCAAGGGGAGTGCCTGTGAAGCTATCGCGTTTTGGGAAAGGCCCAGAGCCTGTGAAGCAAGGCGAGTGCCTGTGAAGCTATCGCGTTTTGGGAAAGGCCCAGAGCCTGTGAAGCAAGGCGAGTGCCTGTGAAGCTATCGCCTTTTGGGAAAGGCCCAGAGCCTGTGAAGCAAGGCGAGTGCCTGTGATGCTGTCGCGTTTTGGAAAAGGCCCGGAGCCTGTGAAGAAGGCCAATGCCTGTGAAGCTCGCCGCCCGTGACACTCTCACGTAATAATGAGTTGGGGCTGTACACGCCCCGGAGTCTCAGGAGCGCCGGCCTCAGGCCCTGGGGCTCCCTCCCACACACAGTGGCAGCACTTAGCTCCGCGCTGGTGAGAAGACGTCGAAGACTAGATTAGGTGCCGGACGCGGCTTTTCATTTGCTTTCCGCAGTTGGCTTGTTCCTTCTCGTTTGAAGTTTTATTGAAGTTGTTGCCGTCTTTGGCTTGTGGTTCTTCGGATTTTCGCTCTCCTGCCTCGATTTCTCTTGCGCAAGGCCTCGCGAGGGGGGCAGCTGAGCGCCCTCGCGAGCGTTCCTATCCTAGTTGTTCAAAGAGTTCGTGACCTGGGCCCCTTACAGGAGCACCCCTCCAGTCCGTGCCCCACGGGCATCACGACACAAACAAAGGGCCTGGGTCGGTCGCCCCCCCCCCCCACACGGCCGGGGTCGGGAACTATCCACGCTCAGGCACATAGCCGGAAGGAACGGTAACGAAAGAAAAATGATGATTAACAGCAATAACCCAAACACGCCCCCGCGGGGCTCTGCACTATTGTCTTCGTTACACAGGAAAAGGGGGAAAGGACGAACAAATCCGGTGCGGCTCGCCTCACACCGGCCCGCGAGGAAGGCACGAGCTGCCTCCGGAGCTCAGGCGGACTCCCTCTCGCGCCTCACCAGGGCGCGGCGGCGTGGGGGCTGATCGCGGCCGCCGCTGGAGGAGTCGCCGTCTGAAGAACCAGAGAAGCTTGAGGAACTCCGAGCGCCGCCAGCCGCGCGAGCGCTGCTCCCTCCATCATCACCGGAGCTGGGTTCCCGGCCGTGGTCGCCACCCTCCGGGAAGCACCCCGCGCGGCGACCATCTCCCCGAAACACCCTCACGTAGAGGGTGGCGTCGCCGTCGAACTTGAAGTGTAGGGTGCACCGGCGGTCCATGCCACGCGCACGGGCAAACATCTGCCAACCGCGGGCCAGGGATAGGCTCCCAGCCACGGAGACCTCCAGGGAGACCCATGAGGCCCGGCTGCAGCAGCCGTCGGCCTGGAGCCAGAGGCCGCCCGGGGCGCCGGCCGGGAGCTCGCCCAGGAGGAAGCGAGGAAGCGGGAGCCGGGTGCTGGCCGGCTCCGCCGACCACACGACGAACTCCGGCAGCACTTCAACAGCACGAATGCACGGCCTGGGGGGACGTACGGCCGGAGCGCACCCCCCGGCTGCAGCAACCCGCCGGTCGCCGTGCCGAAGATCACCACCATGGCCGCGGGGAGCCACCGCGGTAGCCATAGGATGCTTGCGAGGGCGCCCTCTGCCGCGCTTCGGTGGGGGAGAGGCGGGCTCAACCCGGCAAGCCTTCCCTTCTCGGCGGCCGAGAATCTCTTTGACGGGGCCATGAAGAAGAAGGAGAAGCAAGGAGGAATGGACTGGAAGGGCACGCGCAGCCCCGTACTTATAGCCGGCGAAGTCCAACCGCCGGCCTCCACGATCACAGGTAATCATGAGACGATCTGCATGCAGGGACTTGTCCAACTCGTGCGATCACCGAGGCGTCATGGGGAAGTGGAGACGCCCACGTCCCATCAACCGCCACGCGGCGCCCAAGGCCGCAGGCTGTTTGGTCCCGCGGCGCTTCGCCCTCGCCCTTTCGCCTCTCGACACGGCCAAGTCCGGGCGCACCTTGGGCCCGGGGGCTACTGTCGGCGTTCTGGGAATGGGGGTCCCCAGACTTGCCTGCCTGCGGCCTGCGGCGTGGCTGAAAGGAGGCCCAACATGGCCCATCTTCATCAACACAAGACTCAAGACCCTCGCGAGGGGCCAAGCCTCGCAAGGCGGACGACATGGAGCTTCCTCAGGCACGGCCTCGTCAGGCTGGCTCGCGAGGAGGCGGAGAGATCAAGGCGGGGTACCTCGCGAGGTGCCCGTGACGCAAGCCATGACGACTCAGGGCGCCAGGCGGGTGCCAGCGCGCGCAGCGTCCTTCTTTCCTCTTTGGTGCAAAGGGGGCAAGCGCAGCCGCGGAGTACCAAGGCATCAGGCAAAGGTTGCCATTTCGGTGCAACGAGACCAAGACTAGGAGGACTACGAGACGGAGGTCACCGTGGAGCCCAGGACGGTGTCATCACCAGAGCTTTGCGCAGGCGAAGACTGCTTTTGTCAGGATAGTTGATACTTGCTGTCCCCCTTAAAATTAGCCCGCCATTGTTGGCTCCCTTCCCGCTCGATATTTGGGAAGAGGACCAGGGCCACTATAAATAGAACCAGCCACCCACATAGCAAGGGGACGGTCGACTAGTGAGAGCAAAGCAGAGAGAGTGAGTGAGAGAGAGAAGGGTGACTGAACTCCTCCTAGCAGTTCATCGCCCCAGCCAAGAACAGACCCTCGCGAGGCTGTTCTTCCTTGTGTTGTTCATCATCATCAGCCCCAGGAGGCAATCCACCAACCACACACTGGAGTAGGGTATTACACCACAACGGTGGCCCGAACCAGTATAAATCTTGTGTCCCTTGTGCAGTTCCTTTAGTAGTTTAGATCTTTGCGAGACGGGGAGGTAGAAGGCGTAATCTCCGCGCGCACCCCAGTGTTTGAACCTTAAGGGTCTGCCAGAACCCGAAATCCGACAGTATGATCTAATTTTGTGTTTTGCTTTATGATCCTTCTATGTAATCGAGTCCGTGAGTTACATATAATGAAGATTACTTATGAGTCAAGGGCCTGATTATCTTGCCATGATCTGGAGGGAATAAAATAAAAGAGAAGAGAAAGCATAAAAAGAAATAAAGAGATCATATGGATCTTATGGAGAGTAATGACTTCACATATAAAGAGTATGATGAATAAAAGTTGTTGAGAGTTGACAAACATAGTTTTGGTCATCGTTGCAATTAATTGGAAGTAATAAAGAAAGAGAGATTTTCACATATAAATATACTATCTTGGACATCTTTTATGATTGTGAGCACTCATTAAAATATGACATGCTAAAAAGTTGATATTGGACAAGGAAGACACTGTAATGGGTTATGTTTTCTTACATCCGAAATAAATTATATTGTCTTGGATCGTCCAACATGTTGAGCTTGCCTTTCCCCCTCATGCTAGCCAAATTCTTTGCACCAAGTAGAGATACTACTTGTGCTTCCAAATATCCTTAAACCAGTTCTTCCATGAGAGTCCACCATATCTACCTATGGATTGAGTAAGATCCTAAGTTGTCATTGTTGCAAGCAATAAAAATTTCTCTCTAAATATGTATGATTTATTAGTGTGGAGAAAATAAGCTTTATACGATCTTGTGATGTGGAAGAAATAAAAGCGACGGACTGCATAATAAAGGTCCATATCACAAGTGGCAATATAAAGTGATGTTCTTTTGCATTAAGATTTTGTGTATCCAACCATAAAAGCACATGACATCCTCTGCTTCCCTCTGCGAAGGGCCTATGTTTTATTCTTGTCCAATACTTTATACAAGAGTCAGGGTGATCTTCACCTTTCCTTTTTACATTTTATCCTTTGGCAAGCACAATGTGTTGGAAAGATCCTAATATATATAGCTAATTGGATGTGAGTTTTCATGAACTATTATTGTTGACATTACCCTTGAGGTAAAAGGTTGGGAGGCAAAACTATAAGCCCTTATCTTTCTCTGTGTCCGACTAAAACTTCTTACCCATAAATATTGCGTGAGTTTTAGTCGGCTTCCGCTTACATGTGGACATATTTACAATCCGCTTACATGTGGGCATATGTTGCTGTTATAAGAATGATCATGATGCCCTCATGTCCGTATTCTATTTTATCGACACCTCTATCTCTAAACATGTGGACATATTTTTCATTATCGGCTTCCGCTTGAGGACGAGCGAGGTCTAAGCTTGCGGGAGTTGATACATCCATTTTGCATCATGCTTTTATATTGATATTTATTGCATTATGGGATGTTACTACACATTATGTCACAATAATTATGCCTTTTCTCTCTTATTTTACAAGGTTTACATGAAGAGGGAGAATGCCGACAGTTGGAATTCTAGGCTGGAAAAGGAGCAAATATTAGAGACCTATTCTGCACAACTCCAAAAGTCCTGAAACATCACGGGAGCACGTTTTGGAATATATAAAAAATACTGGCGAAAGAATTAACCAGAGGGGGCCCACACCCTGGCCACGAGAGCGGGGGCGCACCCTACCCCCTGGGTGCGCCCCCTGTCTCGTGGGCCCCCTGGCAGGCCTCTGGTGCCCATCTTCTGCTATATGAAGTCTTTCGTCCGAGAAAAAAAATCATAATAAATCTCAGGGGATGAAACTCCGCTGCCACGAGGCGGAACCTTGGCGGAACCAATCTAGGGCTCTGGCGGAGCTGTTCTGTCGGGGAAACATCCCTCCGGGAGGGGGAAATCATCACCATCGTCATCACAATCGGTCCTCTCATCGGGAGGGGGTCAATCTCCATCAACATCTTCACCAGCACCATCTCATCTCAAACACTAGTTCATCTCTTGTATCCAATCTTTGTCTCAAAACCTCAGATTGGTACCTGTGGGTTACTAGTAGTGTTGATTACTCCTTGTAATTGATGCTAGTTGGTTTATTCGTTGGAAGATCAAATGTTCAGATCCTTTATGAATATTAATACTCCTCTGATTATGAACATGAATATGATTTGTGAGTAGTTACATTTCTTCCTGAGGACATGGGAGAAGTCTTGCTATAAGTAGTCATGTGAATTTGGTATTCATTCAATATTTTGATTAGATGTATGTTGTCTCTCCTCTAGTGGTGTCATGTGAACGTAGACTACATGACACTTCACCATTGTTTGGGCCTAGGGGAAGGCATTGGGAAGTAATAAGTAGATGATGAGTTGCTAGACTGACAGAAGTTTAAACCCTAGTTTATGAGTTGCTTCGTAAGGGGCTGATTTGGATCCATATGTTTCATGCTATGGTTAGGTTAACCTTAATACTTCTTTTCTAGTTGCGGATGCTTGGAAGAGGGGTTAATCATAAGTGGGGTGCTTGTCCAAGGTAGTGCAGTACCCAAGCACCGGTCCACCCACATATCAAATTATCATAGTACCGAACGTGAATCATACATATGAACGTGATGAAAACTAGCTTGACGATAATTCCCATGTGTCCACGGGAGCGTTTTCCTTTATATAAGAGTTTGTCCAGGCTTGTCCTTTTCTACAAAAAGGATTGGGCCATATTTCTGTACCTTATTTACTTTTATTACTTGTTACCCATTACAGATTACCTTATCACAAAACTATCTGTTACCGATAATTTCAGTGCTTGCAGAGAATACCTTACTGCAAACTGCTTATCATTTCCTTCTGCCCCTTGTTGGTTTCGACACTCTTACTTATCGAAAGGACTACGATAGATCCCCTATACTTGTGGGTCATCAGGGACAAATTTGTCAATCGAAGTACATAGTCATTTAGACTCAAAAAATTCTTCCTCTTTGTCGTCTAACAGGCTCTCTAGCTTACAATCATGTTGGGAATATGTGCCGGCTACCTTTACTTGGTCGTATACCAAACTAACTGGAATTTCTTTTCCATATGACCCCTTAGGTTCGACCCGGGCCATATGATTCGGATCGATCTTGGTGTACCGTGTTTTTACCATGGCCCAAGCCTCTCGCGCACCCTTCGGCAGGCCGATATCTTCCATAATCGGAAGCACCGCCAAGATCCCTGGAATAGCTTCACAAGCTCCTCCATACTTCCTGGAGGAGAGGCGGACGGCCACAAAGCTTTGGCAATGCTCCGCATTGCTTGCCGAGCTCACTTGTGCAAATGGGACAGCTCTTACAGAAGGTCGCCTTGAGAGCCGGACAATTCCTCTTCGGAGTGGCCAGTCAGCATACCTGCAGACATCAATCTGTCAGATCATTTTTTCACTGAAATCCATAAAGGTGAGGTCAAAAACATACTGAATATGCCGCCTTATAGCCTCCTATTCTCCTTGACGGCGTCAGCTAGCTGGGCTCGAACATCTTTTAGTTCTTCGCCTAGCCAGGTATTAGAATACTGAAGCTTGTTCTTTTCATCCCTGACTCGCGTCAGCACATGTTCACCCGCCGCATGTTACCTTTTGGACTCTTGTTCACCAGCCTAGGTGACCTTCGGTTTCTCTCTCAGTTGTCGTACTGGTTCTGTCAACGGAAACACAACAGTATTAATATTACTGGTATATGATTATACTTTTTCTGATGGGGAGAAACATTACCAGGCGATGCCTCCTTGGATTTCTCCAATTCGGCGATAGCCGCAGTTAGCTGGGTCTGACACTTTTCCAACTCTTGAGACAGCAGGCTATTCTTCTCCGTAAGTGCCTGATTATACAATGATCCTTAAATCAGTTGTATCAACTGCTTCAAGTCTCGGGGGCTACTGGTATATGATTATCAAATCTACACTTACCGGCATATCTTTTAGATGCTGGTCCATGGCTCTGGCAAGTCCATCCCGAGGAGCTCGGATGTATGCATCGGCCGAGCTGAAGGCATTGAATGCCTCTTTTGAAAAGCCAGGGTCATGGTGAGCGGCCCTCTAGCGCTTATGACTCGTGGCGCTCTCCACTTCAGGGTTCATGATAGACATATCATCGGAATCCTCTACGGGAGGACAGTCCGGCACCACTCCCGTGTCAACCCCCATCCTTAGGGCAGGGTCTGGAACCTAACTAGTGGAGGCACGACCGGACGGATCCCCAGACATAGTCCGCGCTCTTCCTGATAAAACGCAGCGGATAATATCACAATTTGATGTTATGACCAGGAGGCATATTTAAAAAGAAAGCCATACATCTTTGATGAAGGTTCTGTCATATTGTCGTTCGCCTTTCTCTTTGAAGACGTGCTTGGCGCAGGCACTGCTCTGCTCGGAGATGCCTCTAGTGCATGTTGTGGCGTCGAGTGCCTCCCCTTTAGAGCATGAAATAGTGCGGTGGGTGAGACGTAATGAGGAAACTCTTTTGAAGAAGGTGTCTCTTGGTTACTTACATGTGAGGCAGGAAGGAGGCCGAGATAGTCGGCTACGATTGGCACAACTGTGGCATCATAGCTCGCCTGGTAGAATACTCCCTCCCTTCTCGAGCTCCACAAATATGTCTGGATCCTCTTCGAATCCGGGGTCAAGGTCCCGGTTGTGATCCTCTGGCTGTGGGGCGGGGTTATGGATCCCCTCGGTAACCTTCCGCCATTCTTGTTACAAATAGATGGGTTAATGTCCATTAAAAGTGATTCAGGGAGAAGATTGAGTAAAGTGGTGGGATTAGAGCTCACCCAGCTCGGAGGATTGTAAATGGAAAATCCATCTTGGCGTTTAAGACGAGCGAACTCCTCTTCCTTCCCATTGTACAGTTCGGCCAATATTTTGACCAAAACGGCGGGGGTGTCCGGACCCTTCCAACCGCAGCATGAGGCATCGTCCTCCCCATTATAGTGCCACACGGGAAGCCCTCGGTATTGGAGTGGCTGACCCCCCCCCCCCCCCCCCCCCCCCCCCCCCCCCGCACTATGGAAGTTTCCATCACCTCGATTTTTGATAATCTGGACTGGGTAAGTGTCTTTATCTTGCCCATCAATTGACAGACTTCCGCACTATCTTCCTCCTCGAGGCTCCGAGGCGCCAGCTTTGACGTTTCTTCAGCGGAGAATTTGAAAATTCGGGAAGGCCCATTCGAACTGGGTCAGGGAGAGCGACGTCCTCAATATAAAACCATTCTGAGGACCATTCTTGGGGCGCCTTCTTCGGTGTGCCAGACAGGTATCCGGTCCCAGCTATGCGCCATACTTCGGTGCCGCCCACCTCGAATATCGACCCTTCTCGGTTGCGAGGGATGAGGCAGAATAGCTTCCTCCACAGATCAAAGTGGGCCTTGCAGCCCAAGAAAAGCTCGCACAGGGTAACAAAACCCGTGATGTGCAGGATAGAGGCTGGCTTGAGGTTGTGCAGTTGGAGGCCGTGATACTCCAGGAGTCCGCGGAGGAAAGGGTGGATTGGAAACCCGACGCCTCTCAACAAATAAGATACGAAGCACACCCGTTCCCACCTAGTTGGATTGGGGAAATTTTCCGCCAGAACTTCACCTGTGAAGGAGGTCAATCCTACTCGAACAGGGACCAGATCCACGGGGGGGAGCAATCCCTGTGTTTGGAGCTTAACCAACTGCTCATGGGATACAGAGCATCTCTCCCAATCGCCTTTTTCGGAGCCGTGAGGGCGGGAGGAGGAACTAGGGACGCTAGCCATGTCGAATGGTTTCCTCTGGCAAAGACTCTGAGGATTTTCCACTGGGTGTGGAATGGATTTGAGATCCAATCCCTTTAAATAGAGGCCTTTCTTATGTGGCCGGAAGGGGGTTGTGCAAAAAACACCTCGACCTCTCGCATTCGCTCGACACATGGAAGCAGAAGGTGTGGAGGCATAGAAGCCGATGGGTGTGACATTAAATGGAGGACCGAATACGGCTCTTTAAGTCAGGTACTTTGAAGTGGTCGAAGGAGGAACCCGCCTTGCAATGCCGAAGACAAACTGCGCGCCGGTCACCTCGTCGTTGAAGCCTGGCTCAAGGGATACTGAGGGAGTCCTGGATTAAGGGGTCCTTGGGCATTTGGCCTGTGTGGTATGGGTCGGACTATTGGGCCATGAAGGTACAAGATAGAAGACTTCCTCCCATGTACGGATAGGACTCTCCTTTGCGTGTAAGGCAAGCTAGGCGGCCGGATGTACTATTTCCTCTCTATGTAACCGACTTTGTACAACCCTAGGCCCCTCTGTTGTCTATATAAACCGCAGGGTTTAGTCCGTAGGGGCAATCATAATCTGGCAGGCTAGACTTCTAGGGTTTAGCTATTACGATCTCGTGGTAAATCAACTCTTGTAACCCCCATACTCATCAATATCAATCAAGTAGGACGTAGGGTATTACCTCCATCAAGAGGGCCCGAACCTGGGTAAAACTTCATGTCCCCTGTCTCCTGTTACCATCAACGTTAGACGCACATTTCGGGACCCCCTACCCGAGATCCACCGGTTTTGACACCGACACATATGCGGCGAACGACAGAGGCGGAACTGCTAATCCAGCTCGAAAATTAACCGGTCTAGTGTAGTAGAGGCCATTGGCTTAATGGTCGATAATTTATGCGGTCTAACGAGTCCGCTTTGTACTTCTGCTGATGGCCGTGGTATACTCCTCGGAACAGATGGGGTGTTCCGTGTTTCCATTGATCGTTATGACGACACATGGGCCGGGCATCTTAAGCTTTAGATAGGTGTAGTGTGGGACCGCATTGAAACGAGTGAACGCGGTCCACCCGAGTAGTGCATGGTATCCACTGCAGAACAGAACAATATCAAAGATAAATGCTTCGCTTCGGGAGTTGCTCGGCGAACCGAAGACGACTTCCGGTGTGATTGAGCCCGTACAGTGAGCTTCTTCGCCAGGTATTACACCTTTGAAGGCGGTTGTGGTGGGCTTGATCCTTGAGGGATCAATGCCCATTTTGCGAACAGTGTCTTGATAGAGCAAATTAAGGCTATTGCCGCCGTCCTGAAGGACTCGTGTGAGATGGAATCAATCAATGATTGGGTCAAGGACCAAAGCTGTCGAACCCTTGTGACGGATACCTGTTGGGTGGTCATTGCGATCAAAAGTGATCAGACAGGCTGCCCATGGGTTAAATTTTGGTACAACCAGCTTTATGGTGTATTCATCTCGTGGTACGCGCTTGTGCTCCCTTGTAGGGATATGCGTCACAGATATCATGTTTACTATTTTTACTTTGGGGGGAAATTGCTTTTGTCCCCCGGTGTTTGGCTGACGAGTCTCCTCATCTTCGTTGTCACTAGGCGGCCCCTTCCCTTTGTGTTCAGCGTTGAGCTTGCCTGCTTGTTTGAAAACCCAACAATTTCTGTTGGTATGGTTGGCGGGTTTGTTAGGGTTGCCATGAATTTGACATGGCCGATCCAGTATCATGTCTAAACTGGATGGGCCATCTTTTTTTGCCTTGAATGGCTTCTTTCGTTGACTAGATTTGGAACCACTGAATCCGGTGTTGACCGCCGGGTCTTGGGTTCCTACATTATTGTTTTGACGCTTGTTTTTATTCCGTCGAGGCTTGCCATTGCCGTCCCTGACCTCAAAGGTACCAGGATCGCTGGTGCTATTATTTCAGCGGGCCAGCCAGCTGTCTTCTCCCGCTCAGAAGCGGGCCATCAGTGCGGTAAGAGATTCCATAGACTTTTGCTTTTCTTGGCCGAGGTGATGGGCCAGCCATTCATCTCGGATGCTATGTTTGAAAGCCGCTAGGGCTTCAGCATCCGTAGAGTTGATGATTTGGTTCTTTTTAATTAAGAACCTAGTCCAGAGCCTCCTGGTAGACTCTCTGGGCTGTTGGAGGATGTGACTGAGGTCATCGGCATCTGAAGGCCGGACATATGTACCTTGCAAGTTGTCGCAAAAGGCGTCTTCCAGGTCTTCCTAGGTGCCAATAGAGTTTTCTAGGAGGGTGTTTAACCAGTGTCGGGTTGGTCCCTTTAATTTTAGTGGGAGATATTTGATGGCATGAAGATCATCACCGCGGGCCATATGAATATGGAGAAGAAAATCCTCAATCCATACCGCGGGATCTATTGTTCCATCATACGATTCGATATTCATAGGTTTGAACCCTTCTGGGAATTCATGCTCCATTACTTCATCAGCGAATCAGAGGGGGTGTGCGGCGCCTCTATATTGGGCCAGGTCGCGATGTAGTTCGGATGGAGTCCGTCTGCAGCTTTCGGCCCGGGTGTGATTATGCTTGTCATGTTTGGCTTGATAACCGTCACCGCGCGTCGGGCACGCCCCCGCGATCTGTAGGTCAACCTGGCCAGACCTGCTCTATTCTTCCGGTCCTATCGTGGGTCATATGTGTGTCCCCAAGCTGTTATGTCTCTACCTTTAAGGCGAGGTAGTATGGGCTGGTGTTCGGCTTTAGTTGCCATTTTGTCCCAGCCACGAGGTGGTCGGTCAGCCGCATTACACACTGATGGTGTGGGCTCGAGGGCCTCGTCACCAAATTGGGGTAGCAGTTTATGCTTCGGGTAACTTTTGATTGGGCACTCAAGGTTGTGTCCCTCGGCTGCCAGGACATTAGTCCATCTGTCGTTGAGTAGATCTTGATCAGCTTGAAGTTGCTTTTGTTTCTTTTTTAGACTCCTTGCAGTGGCTATTAGCCGTTACTTAAAGTGCTCCTGCTCGAGAGGTTCCTCAGGCACGATAAAGTGTTCGTCGCCGAGGCTCACCTCATCCTCGGTGAGTGGAAGGTAATTACTATCCACTGAGTCTTCGTTTGCGGCCTGTTCATCAGGGCTAACTTGCCCATCCTCTTGATCGTCTTTGGCACTGTCCAGAGCATTGTTGTCTCTCGTGCCGGTATTGCTTTCTTTGCTGCGGCGTGATTTAGAGCGGTGCCGTCGGTGTTTTGGTTGTATCTCGGGAGGTTTATCCTCTACTTGATTTTTCTCATTATTGCCGTCACCCTCCTTGGGTGTATCCACCATGTACACGTCATATGAAGAGGTGGTCGTCCAGCGTCCGGTAAGCGACGAGTTTTGGGCCTGCTCTTCTCCGACATTGTCGTCCATACCATCGATGTCTTCGGAGCCGTAATCGAGCATGTCAGTTAAGTCCTCAACAGTGGCGATGAAGTGGGTGGTGGGTGGGACGTAAAATTCCCCGTTCTCAGCCCCTAGTCCGGGCTGGGCTTAGTTTAGACATTGCTCCTTTGTAATGATGAGGGATCGCATCAAGTCCAGAGCCTCGCTTAAAGGCGAGGTTTGGCCAGGGAGAAGAGAATCCTTGGAGTATGGCGGGAAGGGGATTCCTTGGCCGAGCACACATGATGCTAACTCCGAGAGTTCGGAGCCAGTGTCCGGGGAAGAGTCCGGCTTTGTGATGATTGCCAGCGACACTGGTTCCTCCGGCTCTCCCATACTGGGCTTAGTAGCCACAGATAGTCCGGCGGGTTTAGAAATCCCGTCTTCGGACCTGGCAAAGTGCTCCGGCTCTAAGGCCAGAGCGGAGGTTGGGGTAGTGAATCCTTGGAAGATCAAGTCTCCTCGGATGTCAGCGACATAATCCAAGTTTCCAAAACTAATCTGGTGACCTGGGGCGTAGCTGTCGATCTACTCTAGATGGCCAAGTGAGTTGGCCTGCAGTGCGAAGCTGCCGAACAGGAAGATCTGACCAGGGAGGAAAACCTCCCCTAGGGCAGTGTTGTTGTAGATGATCGATGGAGCCATCGAATCTTCTAGTGATGATGCAGTGGAAATCTCAATGAAAGCACCAATGTCGGTGTCAAAACTGGCGGATCTCGGGTAGGGGGTCCCGAACTGTGCGCCTAAGGTCGATGGTAACATGAGGCAGCAGACTGATACGTAACCGTCGTATCTACTTTTCCAAACACTTGTGCCCTTGTTTTGGACTCTAACTTGCATGATTTCAATGGAGCTAACCCGGACTGACGCTGTTTTCAGCAGAATTGCCATGATGTTATTTTTGTGCAGAAATAAAAGTTCTCAGAATGACCTGAAAATCAACAGAGACTTATTTTGGAATATATAATAAATACTAGAAGGAAGATCCACGTCAGGGGGGCCTCCACCTGTCCACGAGGGTGGGGGCGTGCCCTAACCCCTGGGTGCACCCCCCTGCCTCGTGGGCCCCCTGACGCTCCATCGACCTCAACCTTGACTCCATATATTCACTTTCAGGGAGAAAAAAACCAGGGAGAAGGATTCATTGGGTTTTACGATATGGAGCCGCCGCCAAGCCCTAAACTCTCTCGGGAGGGCTGATCTGAACTCCGCTCGGGGCTCCGGAGAGGGGAATCCATCGCCATCGTCATCATCAACCATCCTCCATCACCAATTTCATGATGCTCACCGCCATGCGTGAGTAATTCCATCGTAGGCTTGCTGGACGGTGATGGGTTGGATGAGATTTATCATGTAATCAAGTTAGTTTTGTTAGGGTTTGATCCCTAGTATCCACTATGTTCTGAGATTGATGTTGCTATGACTTTGCTATGCTTAATGCTTGTCACTAGGGACCGAGTACCATGATTTCAGATCTGAACCTATTATGTTTTCATCAATATATGAGAGTTCTTGATCCTATCTTGCAAGTCTATAGTCGCCTATTATGTGTTATGATCTGTTAACCCCGAAGTGACAATAATCGGGATACTTACCGGTGATGACCGTAGTTTGAGGAGTCCACGTAGTCACTATGTGTTAATGCTTTGGTCCAGTACTCTATTAAAAGGAGGCCTTAATATCCCTTAGTTTCCAATAGGACCCCGCTGCCACGGGAGGGTAGGACAAAAGATGTCATGCAAGTTCTTTTCCATAAGCACGTATGACTATATTCGGAATACATGCCTATGTTACATTGATGAATTGGAGCTAGTTCTGTGTCACCCTATGTTATGACTGTTACATGATGAACCGCATCCGTCATAATTCCCCATCACCGATCCAATGCCTATGAGCTTTCCATATATTGTTCTTCGCTTATTTACTTTTCCGTTGCTACTGTTATCATCACTATGCTACCGTTACCATTACTATCATATTACTTTGCTACTAAATACCTTGCTGCAGATATTAAGTTTCTGGGTGTGGTTGAATTGACAACTCAACTGCTAATACTTTAGAATATTCTTTGGCTCCCCTTGTGTCGAATCAATAAATTTGGGTTGAATACTCTACCCTCAAAAACTGTTGCGATCCCCTATACTTGTGGGTTATCATGACTATTTTTTGGCGCCGTTGCCGGGGAGCATAGCTCTATTCTTTGAGTCACTTGGGATTTATACCTGCTTATCATTATGAAGAACTTGAAAGATCAAAGAACCAAAATTTATCCGTTAACTACGAGGGGAGGTAAGGAACTGCCATCTAGCTCCGCACTTGATTCACCTTCTCTTTTGAGTAAGCTTGCGACACCTAGACCTGCTTCTGCTATTAATTCTGATATGTCGCATGTTATTAATGATGCCACTTCTGCTATGCATGATAATTATGATGAAACTACTTCTATGCTTGATACTACTGTGCCACTTGGTGAATTTCTTGATGAACAACTTGCTAGGGCTAGAGAGAATGAAATTACTGAAACTGATAATATTGATGAAAGTGATGATGAAGATTCTCCCCCTAGATATGAATTGCCTGTTGTTCCTGAGGGTTATGTTATGGATGAAGAACCTGCTAGAGATTTTCTTGCTTGCAATGAGAGGAGTGATCTTAAGAAACTATTAGCTAAGCTTAAAGAAAAAACTTTGAAAGCTAGGATGAAATATGACCCTGCTTATGCTACTTCACCTATCTTTGCTATTGATAAGGATTATGATTTCTTTGTCGACCCTGAGATAATTACTTTAGTTGAATCTGATCCTTTCTATGGCTATGAATCTCAAACTGTTGTGGCACATCTTACTAAATTAAATGATATAGCTACCCTGTTTACTAATGATGAGAAAACTCGCTACTATTATATCCTTAAGATATTTCCGTTCTCATTAAAGGGTGATGCTAAGATATGGTTTAATTCTCTTGATCCTGGTCGTGTGCGTAGTCCCCAGGATATGATGTATTACTTCTCTGCTAAATATTTCCCCGCTCATAAGAAACAAGCTGCTTTAAGGGAAATATATAATTTTGTGCAAATTGAAGAAGAGAGTCTCTCACAAGCTTGGGGGAGGCTTATCCAATTACTTAATGCTTTGCCTGATCATCCTCTTAAGAAAAATGAAATACTTGATATCTTTTATAATTGACTCACCGATGCTTCCAAAGACCACCTGGATAGTTGTGCTGGTTGTGTTTTCAGGGAAAGAACACCAGATGAAGCTGAAATTCTATTGAATAATATGTTGACTAATGAAAATAATTGGACACTTCCTGATCCAATTCCTGATCCAATTCCTGAACCAAATCCTAAGCCAACTACGAAGAAAAGGGGTATTCTATTTCTCAATCCTGAAGATATGCAAGAGGCAAAGAAATCTATGAAAGAAAAAGGTATTAAAGCTGAAGATGTTAAGAATTTACCTCCTATTGAAGAAATACATGGTCTTAATTCCTTACCTATTGAAGAAACACATGGTCTTGATAACCCGACACAGGTAGTAAAGGTAAATTCTCTCTATAGATATGATAAAGCTAAAATCCCATTTACTAAGTTTGCTAGCCCAAGCTTGGATGAGTTTGATGACTTTATGGTTAAGCAATAAGATTTCAATGCTTATTTTGGTAGAGAATTAAAATGTAATGCTGATATGCTTGAACACATGGGTGATTATATGGCTAATGTTAAAGGTGCACTAAAACTTATTAGTAAACATGCTTCTATGGTTACCACTAAAGTAGAACAAGTACTAAAAGCTCAGAATGATTTGCTCAATGAATTGAATAGTAAGAATAATGATTTTGTTGTTAGAGTGGCTACTAGAACTAGTAAAATGACTCAGGAACCTTTGTATCCTGAAGGCCATCCTAAAAGAATTGAGCAGGATTCTCAGAGATATAATGTAGATGCACCTAGTCCTTCTAAGAAGAAGAAAAAGAAAAATGATAGGACTTTGCATGCTTCTAGTGAACCTGTTGTTGACACACCTGAGAATACCAATGATATTTCTATTTCTGATGCTGAAACACAATCTGGTAATGATCATGAACCTAGTGATAATGTTAATAATGATGTTCATGTTGATGCTCAACCTAGTAATGACAATGAAGTAGAGATTGAACAAGCTGTTGATCTTGATAACCCACAATCAAAGAATCAACGTCATGATAAGAGAGACTTTGTTGCTAGGAAGCATGGTAAGGAAAGAGAACCATGGGTTCAGAAACCCATGCATTTTCCTCCTAAACCATCCAAGAAAAAGGATGATCAGGATTTTGAGCGCTTTGCCGAAATGATTAGACCTATCTTTCTGCGTATACGATTAACTGATATGCTCAAAATGAATCCTTATGCTAAGTATATGAAAGAAATTGTTGCAAATAAAAGAAAGATACGGGAAGCTGAAATTTCCACCATGCTTGCTAATTACACTTTTAATGGTGGAATACCAAAGAAACTTGGAGATCCCGGAGTACCAACTATACCATGCTCCATTAAGAGAAACTATGTTAAAACTGCTTTATGTGATCTTGGAGCCGGTGTTAGTGTTATGCCTCTCTCTTTATATCGTAGACTTGATTTGAATAAGTTGACACCTACTGAAATATCTTTGCAAATGGCTGATAAATCAACTGCTATATATGTCGGTGTTTGTGAGGATGTGCCTATTGTGGTTGCAAACGTTACTATTTTAATGGACTTTGTTATTCTTGATATTCCTGAGGATGAAAGTATGTCTATTATTCTTGGAAGACCCTTTTTCAATACTGCAGGGGCTGTTATTGATTGCACCAAAGGCAATGTCACTTTTCATGTTAATGGTAATGAGCATACGGTACACTTTCCGAGGAAACAACCTCAAGTCCACAATATCAATTCTATTGGAAAATTTTCAACAATCACTATTGGAGGTTTTGAATTTCCTCTTCCTAGTGTCAAGAAGAAATATGATATTCTTATTGTTGCGGATGTGCATATCCCCATTGAGGTAACCTAGTGTTATTCGAAAATTCACAGGTTCCATGTTATTCGGAATGAGTTTGTTAACAAGACATGATCAACCTTGTTAGTGGATTCCTTTTGATGAGCATGAGATGGATGAATTTAGAAAACACAACTCTCTATACCCTCTTTTTACTTTCTGTTATTTATATTAAATAAAGCAAAAATAGTTATTTATGTCTGTTTTCTGAATTATCCATGTAATAAAAAATACCCCGAAAATAAAAGTTCTCCAAATGCTCTGAAAATTAAATATGATTTTTTTTGGAATATTTGAGAATATCTGGCACTGAAAACACAGCAGGGGGAGCAAGCACCTGGCCACGAGGGTGGAGGGCGCACCCTACCCCCCTGGGCGCGTCCCCCTGCCTCGTGTGCCCACAGTGGCTCCCCTCCACTTATTCCAGCTACCACACACTCCTTCCTCCCACAAACATCATTAACCAGCTCAAACCCGAGTCCAAGCTCATCTTGCTACCATTTTCGATCTCCTTGCTCAAAGCTCCATTCAAAAAACTGCTTTGGGGGATTGTTCCTTGGTATGTGACTCCTCCAATGGTCCAATTAGTTTTTGTTCTAGTGCTTTATTCATTGCAAATTTTTGCTGCTTAGGTGACCCTGTTCTTGAGCTTGCATGTCAAATTTATGTGGTCAAAAGTAGTTTTAATGCATGATATATCCTCTAGGCACTTGTAGGAGTAGTTGCTATCGATTTTGTTGAGTTTGGTTCACTTTTACTTTGAAGTTACTAAAATTTCAGAAAATTTTCAGAGGAAGAAATATGTTTAGGAAAATGTACCAAGGTGGTCCTTCAAGGAAGTAAGGACCCAGGCTCGCAATACGCGATGCCGACGATGAACCACCGAGGGAAGCTCAGGTGTGGGCTTGTGAATGGCCTTCAGAGGACTTTATGGATCGAGCAGGAATCAAGGAAGAATTTAACGCATATGTTCGTAATGCTGATCTTGAGAGCTTCGAGGCAGATAAGTGCCGCCAGTACCACTATCTCACTGATTCCTTTGTGAGAAGGTTTGAATTTTCATCATCACGCAATTCTCAAACTGTCCTGTTTGATCTTTATAAAAATTCTTATACTATGGACTTAGAGGATTTTAATACTGCTTGCAAACTTCCACAATGGGGTAGCACTAGTGAGCCTCGCAAATCTGAGTTTAGAGATTTTCTTGCTAGTATAACTGTAGGGGAATCTAGAGACATAACACAAGCTACCATAGGGAGCATTCATTTTCCTGCTATACATTATTTTGCTCTCTTCATACGTAGGTGCATAAATGGTAAAGATGAAGCATGTCACATGTGTGTGCCTGATCTTAGCGTTTTCAGAAGCGTTGTTTTAGGAGATAAACCATACAATTTGGGAGCCATTGTTGCACGTAGGTTGCATAATTATAGATTAAATGGAGATTTCTTTGGTGGAATTTATGCAACCCATCTAGCTAATTTTCTTGATATACCCATACGTGGGTATGATATTGAGTTGCCTCCTGTTTATTTAGATTATGAGGCCATGGTTCGTCATCAGTTTGTTGAGAGGAACGATCGGTTCCACCTGTAGCGACTAATCTTTGACAGACGATGCACCTATCACGTCGCTCACCCTGCTCTTGCTTTCTTTGACTCTCAGGCAAAAGGGAGATATGTTATAACCGGGGAGGAGGCGGATGAGTATAAGAGGAGGACAGAGACGGCCCACCTCCAAGCAGCAGCTCATGAGGTGATAGTTGCTGCAACATAGTACGACCCTAGCTACAACTTTGGATATCCGCCAGGCCAACCGTGGCCATAGACCAACTTAGGCCAAAAGCCTAAGCTTGGGGGAGTACGTATTTCTCACCGACATTACATTCATGTTCACACAACCATTGCTAGTTGTCGGTGCTCATACTTTTTCATTATATCATCCATGCTAGTTTATTTCCCTTTTATGCTTTCTTCTTCTGTGTTTAATAAACCTTGATAAAAACGCAAAAAATTAGTTGTAGATTTTAGCTAGTTTACTTTCCATGCCTGTTGTAGTAGTAACTAAAAAGAAAACCCAAAAAGATTTCTCATTCTTCTTTTGCTTGTTGGGAGCTTTCCTATGTAAATAGTTTTATTTCTTTTCTTGTTCTTTGGGGTCGATAGGAGAAGACCATAATTAAAATGTTAAAGTGGCTCTTATATGCATTATTGTTGATCTAACAAAGAGCCCATATTACCTTGTCTTCTCTCTTGAATTGAATGATTGCAGATTCCAGCTTAGTCCAATGCACGTGCACTATTATTATTATTATCCACACTATTCGGTCGTGCAAGTGAAAGGCATTAATGATGATTATATGATGAACTTATTGAGATGAGAAAAGCTGGTATGAACTCAACCTCTCTTGTTTTTGTAAATATGATTAGTTCATCGTTCCTGATTCAGCCTATTATGAATAAACATGTTTGTAATGACAATTAGAGATTGTAGTTGCTTATGCCATGCTTAATTAGCTAGGAGTTTATAATGGTTTACCTTGCGGGCCAACATGCTATTAAAATGGTTGTGATGTAGTATGATAGGGTGGTATCCTCTTTTGAATGATTCGAGTGGCTTGACTTGGCACATGTTCACGCATGTAGTTGAAACAAAATCAACATAGCCTCTACGATATTTATGTTCATGGTACATTATATCCTACTCATGCTTGCATTCGGTGTTGATTAATTTTAATGCATGTTCATGACTGTTATCGCTCTCTAGCTGGTCGCTTCCCAGTCTTTTGCTAGCCTTCACCTGTACTAAGCGGGAATACTGCTTGTGCATCCAATTCCATAAACCCCAAAGTTATTCCATATGACTCCACCATGCCTACCTATATACGGTATCTACCTGCCGTTCCAAGTAAACTTGTATGTGCCAAACTCTAAACCTTCAAATAAACATTCTATTTTGTATGCTCGAATAGCTCATGTATCAATTAGGGTTGTCCGTATCTTCCATGTTAGGCGGGTTATTCTCAAGAGGAGTGGACTCCGCTCCTCACTCACGAGAAAATGGCTGGTCACCGGGATGCCCAGTCCCATGCTTTATGCAAATCAAATCAAAATAATCGCAAACAAAACTCCCCCAGGACTGTTGTTAGTTGGAGGCACTCGTTGTTTCGAGCAAGCCATGGATTGATGCTTGTTGGTGGAGGGGGAGTATAAACTTTACCATTCTATTTGGAAACCGCCTATAATGTGTGTAGCATGGAAGATATCGCCATCTCTTGGTTGTTATGTTGACAATGAAAGTATACCGCTCAAAATATTATTCATATCTATTTCAAAATCGAGCTCTGGCACCTCTACAAATCCATGCTTCCCTTTGCGAAGGGCCTATCTATTTACTTTTATGTTGAGTCATCATCGTCTTATTAAAAAGCACCAGTTGGAGAGCACCACTGTCATTTGCATCCATTACTATTAGTTTACATTGAGGATGACTTGACTGGATCTCTTTTACCGTGAATTACAATGTCTAGTCAGTCCTTGATCTTTAAAGGTGCTCTGCATTTATGTTTTGCGGTCTCAGAAAGGGCTAGCGAGATACCATCTTGTTATATCATTATCATGATTGTTTTGAGAAAGTGTTGTAATCCAAGATCTATTATTATTGCTCGCTAGTTTATTATGTCATTAATATGAGTAAACATGAGACCTAAATGTTACTGTGACTATGGTTAGTTCATAATATTTGCTGAAAACTTGAATGCTGGCTTTACATATTTACAACAACAAGAGCAAACAGAGTTTGTAAAAGTTTTTCTTTATCGCTTTCAGTTTATCAACTGAATTGCTTGAGGACAAGCAAAGGTTTAAGCTTGGGAGAGTTGATACGTCTCCGTCGTATCTACTTTTCCGAACACTTTTGCCCTTGTTTTGGAGTCTAACTTGCATGCTTTCAATGGAACTAACCCGGAATGACGCTGTTTTCAGCAGAATTGCCATGATGTTATTTTTGTGCAGAAATAAAGGTTCTCGGAATGATCTGAAAATCAATGGAGAATTATTTCGGAATATATAATAAATACTGGAAGGAAGCTCCACGTCAGGGGGGGCTGATAACCTGCAAGTATAGGGGATCGCAACAGTTTTCGAGGGTAAAGTATTCAACCCAAATTTATTGATTCGACACAAGGGGATCCAAAGAATACTCTCAAGTATTAGCAACTGAGTTGTCAATTCAACCACACCTGGAAACTTAATATCTGCAGCAAAGCATTTAGTAGCAAAGTAATATGATAGTAGTGATAACGGTAACAAAAGGTAACGGTAGTAAAAGCAATGTTTTTGGTATTTTGTAGTGATGATAGCAATAGCAACGGGAAAATAAATAAGCGAAGAACAATATGTGGAAAGCTCGTAGGCAATGGATCGGTGATGGAGAATTATGCTAGATGCGGTTCATCATGTAACGGTCATAACCTAGGGTGACAAAAACTAGCTCCAGTTCGTCAATGTAATGTAGGCATGTATTCCGAATATAGTCATACGTGCTTATGGAAAAGAACTTGCATGACATCTTTTGTCCTACCCTCCCGTGGCAGCGGGATCCTTACGGAAACTAAGGGATATTAAGGCCTCCTTTTAATAGAGTACCGGAACAAAGCATTAACACATAGTGAATACATGAACTCCTCAAACTACGGTCATCACCGGTAAGTATCCCGATTATTGTCACTTCAGGGTTAACGGATCATAAGACATAATAGGTGACTATAGACTTGCAAGATAGGATCAAGAACACTCATATATTGATGAAAACATAATAGGTTCAGATCTGAAATCATGGCACTCGGGCCCTAGTGACAAGCATTAAGCATAGCAAAGTCATAGCAACATCAATCTCAGAACATAGTGGATACTAGGGATCAAACCCTAACAAAACTAACTCGATTACATGCTAGATCCCATCCAACCCATCACCGTCCAGCAAGCCTATGATGGAATTACTCACGCACGGCGGTGAGCATCCTGAAATTGGTGATGGAGGATGGCTGATGATGACGATGGCGACGGATTCCCCTCTCTGGAGCCCCGAACGGACTCCAGATCAGTCCTCCAGAGAGGTTTTAGGGCTTGGCGGCGGCTCCGTATCATAAAACGCGATGATTTCTTCTCCCTGATTTTTTTTCTCCCCGAAACACAATATATGGAGTTGGAGTCGGAGAGGCAACAGGGGGCCCATGAGGTAGGGGGCGTGCCCCCCACCCTCGTGGAGAGGTGGTGGGCCCCTGGCCTTCATCTTTTGCAGGTATTTTTCATATTTTCTGAAAAGTTGCTCCGTGAAGTTTCAGGTCATTCTGAGAACGTTTGCTCCTGCACATAAATAACACCATGGTAATTCTGCTGAAAACAGTGTCAGTCCGGGTTAGTTCCATTCAAATCATGCAAGTTAGGGCAACAGTGTTTGGAAAAGTAGATACGTTGGAGACGTATCAACTCCCCCAAGCTTAAACCTTTGCTTGTCCTCAAGCAATTCAGTTGATAAACTGAAAGTGATAAAGAAAAACTTTTACAAACTCTATTTGCTCTTGTTGTAAATATGTAAAGCCAGCATTCAAGTTTTCAGCAAAGATTATAACTAACCACATTCACAATAACGCATAGATCTCAAGTTTACTCATATCAATAGCATAATCAACTAGTGAGCCATAATAATAAATTTCGGATGTCAACACTTTCTCAAAACAATCATAATATGATATAACAAGGTGGTATCTCGCTAGCCCTTTCTGAGACTGCAAAACATAAATGCAGAGCACCTTTAAAGACCAAGGACTGACTAGACATTGTAATTCATGGTAAAAGAGATCCAGTCAAGTCATACTCAATGTAAACTAACAGTAATGAATGCAAATGATAGTGGTGCTCTCCAACTGGTGCTTTTTAATAAGAGGATGATGACTCAACATAAAAGTAAATAGATAGGCCCTTCGCAGAGGGAAGCAGGGATTTGTAGAGGTGCCAGAGCTCGGTTTTGAAACAGAGGTGAATAATATTTTGAGCAGTATACTTTCATTGTCAACATAACAACCAAGAGATGGCGATATCTTCCATGCTACACACATTATAGGCGGTTCCCAAACAGAATGGTAAAGTTTATACTCCCCCTACCACCAACAAGCATCAATCCATGGCTTTCTCAAAACAACGAGTGCCTCCAACTAGCAAGAGTCCCAGGGGGAGTTTTGTTTGCAATTATTTTGATTTAGTTTGAATAAAGCATGGGACTGGGCATCCCGGTGACCAGCCATTTATCTCGTGAGTGAGGAGCGGAGTCCACTCCTCTTGAGAATAACCCGCCTAACATGGAAGATACGGACAGCTCTAGTTGATACATGAGCTATTCGAGCATACAAAACAGGATATTTATTTAAAGGTTTAGAGTCTGGCACATACAAATTTACTTGGAATGGCAGGTAGATACCGTATATAGGTAGGTATAGTGGACTCATGTGGAATAACTTTGGGGTTCAAGGGATTGGATGCACAAGCAGTATTCCCGCTTAGTACAGGTGAAGGCTAGCAAAAGACTGGGAAGCGACCAGCTAGAGAGTGACAACAGTCATGAACATGCATTCAAATTAATCAACACCGAATGCAAGCATGAGTAGGATATAATCCACCATGAACATAAATATCGTGAAGGCTATGTTGATTTTGTTTCAACTACATGCGTGAACATGTGCCAAGTCAAGTCACTTAAATCATTCAGAGGAGGATACCACCCTATCATACCACATCACAACCATTTTAATAGCATGTTGGCACGCAAGGTAAACCATTATAACTCATAGCTAGTCAAGCATGGCACAAGAAACTATGATCTCTAGTTGTCGTTGCAAACATGTTTATACATAATAGGCTGAATCTGGAACAATGAACTAATCATATTTACAAAAACAAAAGAGGTCGAGTTCATACCAGCTTTTCTCATCTCAGTCTGTCCATCATATATCATCATAATTGCCCTTCACTTGCACGACCGAACGATGTGGATAATAATAATAGTGCACGTGCATTGGACTAAGCTGGAATCTGTAGGCATTCAATAAACAGGAGAAGACAAGGCAATGTGGGCTCTTTTGTCAGATAAACAATAATGCATATAAGTTCCACTTCAACAATTTAATTATTGTCTTCTCCTATCGACCCCCAAAGAAAACAAAAGAAATAAAACTATTTACAGGGGAAAGCTCCCAACAAGCAAAAGAAGAACAGGAAATATTTTTGGGTTTTCTTTTAAATTACTACGACAAGCATGGAAATTAAACTAACTAAGAGCTACAACTATTTTTTCGGTTTTTCTTAAGGTTTATTAAACATACAAGAAGAAAACATAAAAGGGAATTAAACTAGCATGGATGATACAATGAAAAAGTATGAGCACCGACATCTAGCAATGAGTGTGTGAACATAAATGTAATGTCGGTGGGAAATACGTACTCCCCCAAGCTTAGGCTTTTGGCCTAAGTTGGTCTATGGCCACGGCTGGCCTAGCGGATATCCATAATGGTAGTTGGGGTCGTACTGCGATGAAGAAGAGGAAGACTCCGCTTGCCACTGGCTGACAATCATCTCCGGATCCCACTGATAATTATACTATCGTGGAGGATCAACTTGTGGTTCCGGCTCTGGCTCCATAGCTAGTGCAGGGTTCCGGTAGGTGTGAATAGCCTTCAACGAAACAAGGTACGTGCCTGAAGATAAATCAAACAAAGAACGAGCAGGCAAGGTAATAGTCTCAGGATGATGTTTGTTAAAGAACAATTCATATTTAAGCTCTTCACAATTCTTAACTATAAAATCATGTGCAACCATACTTCTATAATCTAGATAAACATGAGGTAGCACTTTTTCTTCCTTCTCATAATGCCTAACAGGTATGTTAAAATGTGCAGCTAGGTGTGAAGCATAGCTGCCTGCAAAGATGGGGCCCTTGGTATGGTTCAGACTTAACCGTTTAGCAATAATGCCGCCCATACTAACAGAGTTATCACCATATAAACCATGGAGCAAAATAATAATATCAGGGATACTAAGGTTTCCATAGTTTCCTCGACCAATTAAACAACGACTAGCAAATAATGCAAAGTAACGTAAAACAGGAAAATGTTTGCTAGTGATTCGTGCATCGGAAACCTTCCTTGTTTCCCCTACAGTGATACTGTCAATAAACCCCTCCACATCATCGCAATGTGGTTCTTCTGTCTTGCCCTCAAAAGGGACTAAAAAAACCCGACAAAAATCATAAATTGACATCTCCTTATGCTCATCATATAAATGAAACTCCACCGTAGGTGGTGAGCTCCTAGAATGGAAATGAAAGTTTTGCACAAAGGTATTTGTGAGTAAGAGATACTGATCGCATTGGTCATGGAGGAAAGCGTTGAGGCCTGCATTTTTAGCCAATTCATGAAAATCTACATAAATCCCGGCCGCTCTCAAGAAATCATCGGAAGGCCATTCACACGCCCGAATCTCCGTGGTGCAAGGCAGATTATACTTAGGCTTTGGTGCCTTTTCCTTCGAGCTTTGGCTCGATGAGCCCCTCAAAAGTCTTCTCATCATTTTCTGAAAAATTCTGAAAATTTTAGTAACTTCAAAATAAAAGTAAACCAAACTCTATAATATTGATAGCAACTACTCCTACAAGTGCCTAGGGCCTATATCATGCATCAAAACTACTTTTGACCATATAAATTTGACATGCAAGCTCAAGAATAGGGTCACCTAAGCAGCAAAAATTTGCAATGAATAAAGCACTAGAACAAAAACTAATTGGACCAATGGAGGAGTCACATACCAAGGAACAATCTCCCCAAGCAGTTTTGTGAGAGGTGCTTTGAGCAAGGAGATCGAAAATGGCAGCAAAGTGAGCTAGAACTCGTGCTTGAGCTGGATATTCGTGTTTGGGGGAGAAAGAAGGAGTGCATGGGTGAAAGGATAAGTGGAGGAGGGCCACCGTGGGCCCATGAGGCAGGGGGCGCGCCCTCCACCCTCGTGGGCAGGTGGTTGACCCACTGCTGTGTTCTCAGTGCCAAATATTCTCAAATATTTTAGAAAAAATCATATTTAAATTTCAGGGCATTTGGAGAACTTTTATTTTCGAGGTATTTTTATATTGCATGGATAATCAGATAACACACAGAAAAATATTTACTTTTATTTTATTTAATATAAATAACAGAAAGTAAAAGTGGCGTAGAGAAGGTTGTGCCTTCTAGTTTCATCCATCTCATGATCATCAAAAGGAATCCATTAACAAGGTTGATCAAGTCTTGTTAACGAACTCATTCCGAATAACATGGAACCGGAGAAATTTCGAATAACACTATGTTACCTCAACGGGGATATGCACATCCCCAATAATAAGAATATCATATTTCTTCTTGACAGTAGGAAGAGGAAATTCAAAACCTCCAAATATAATCGATGGAATTTTTCCAATAGAGTTGATACTATGAACTTGAGGTTGTTTCCTCGGAAAGTGAACCGTATGCTCATTACCATTAACATGAAAGTGACATTGCCCTTAGTGCAATCAATAACATCCCCTGCAGTATTCAAAAAGGGTCTTCCAAGAATAATAGACATACTATAGTCCTCGGGAATATCAAGAATAACAAAGTCCGTTAAAATAGTAACGTTTGCAACTACAACAGGCACATCCTGACAAATACCACGGGTATAGCAGTTGATTTATCAGCCATTTGCAAAGATATTTAAGTAGGTGTCAACTTATTCAAATCAAGTCTACAATATAAATAGAGAGGGATAACACTAACACCGGCTCCAAGATCACATAAAGCAGTTTTAACATAGTTTGTTTTAATAGAGCATGGTATAGTGGGTACTCTTGGATCTCTAAGTTTCTTTGGTATTCCACCCTTAAAAGTATTATTAGCAAGCATGGTGGAAAGGTCAGCTTCCGGTATCTTTCTTTTATTTGTAATAATACCTTTCATGTACTTAGCATAAGGATTGGTTTTGAGTATATCAGTTAATCGCATACGCAAAAAGATAGGTCTAATCATTTCAGCAAAGCGCTCAAAATCCTCATCATCCTTTCTCTTGGATGGTTTGGGAGGAAAGGGCATGGGTTTCTGAACCCGTGGTTCTCTTTCTTTACCATGTTTCCTAGCAAAAAAGTATTTTTTATCATAACGTTTATTCTTTGATTGTGGGTTATCAAGATCAACAGCAGGTTCAATTTCTATGTCATTATCATTACTAGGTTGAGCATCATCATGAACATTATCACTAACATTAGTTTCAGGTTCATTACCAGATTGAGTTTCAGCATCAGAAATAGAAATATCATTTGGATTCTCAGGTGATTCAACAATAGGATCATTAGAAGCATGCAAAGTCCTATCATTTTTAATTTTCTTCTTTTTAGAAGAACTACATCTACATTATTTCTCTGAGAATCTTGCTCAATTCTCTTAGGGTGGCCTTTAGGATACAGTGGTTCCTGAGTCATTCTACCAGTCCTAGTAGCCACTCTCACAGCATTATCATTATCTTTACTATTCAATTCTTTGAGCAAATCATTTTGAGCTTTAAGTACTTGTTCTACTTGAGTGGTAACCATAGAAGCATGTTTACTAATAAGTTTAAGTTCACCTTTAACATTAGCCATATAATCACCCAAGTGTTCAAGCATATTTGAATTGTATTTTAATTGTCTACCGAAACAAGCATTAAAGTCTTCTTGCTTAGCCATAAATTTATCAAACTCGTCTAAGCATGGGCTAGCAAATTTAGTAAATGGGATTTCAGCTTTATCATATCTATAGAGAGAATTTACCTTTACTACCTATGTCGGCTTATCAAGACCATGAGTTTCTTCAATAGGTAATGGATTAAGATTATATGTTTCTTCAACAGGCGGTAAATTAAGACCGTGTATTTCTTCTATAGGAGGTAAATTCTTAACGTCTTCAGCTTTAATACCTTTTTCTTTCATAGATTTCTTTGCCTCTTGCATATCTTCAGGACTGAGAAATAGAATACCCCTCTTCTTCGGAGTTGGTTTAGGAATAGGCTCAGGAATTGGCTCTGGAGGTGTCCAATTATTTTCTTTTGTCAACATATTATTCAATAGAATTCCAGCTTCATCCGGTGTTCTTTCCCTGAAAACAGAACCAGCACAACTATCTAGGTAATCTCTGGAGGCATCGGTTAGTCCATTATAAAAGATATCATGTATTTCATTTTTCTTAAGAGGATGATCAGGCAAAGCATTAAGTAATTGGAGAAGCCTCCCCCAATCTTGTGGGAGACTCTCTTCTTCAATTTGCAAAAAATTATATATATCCCTTAAAGCAGCTTGTTTCTTATGAGCAGGGAAATATTTAGCAGAGAAGTAATAAATCATATCCTGGGGACTACGCACACAACCAGGATCAAGAGAATTATACCATATCTTAGCATCACCCTTTAATGAGAATGGAACTATTTTAAGGATGTAAAAGTAACGAGTTCTCTCATCTTTAGTGAACTGGGTGGCTATATCATTCAATTTAGTAAGATGTGCCACAAAAGTTTCAGATTCATAACCATGAAAAGGATCAGATTCAACCAAAGTAATTATATCATGATCAACAGAGAATTCATAATCCTTATCAGTAACAAAGATAGGTGAAGTAGCAAAAGCAGGGTCAAGTTTCATTCTAGCATTTATACATTTTTAGGGGTCATCTCTGGTAGGAAAACTGAATCAATGAGGGACTTCTACCTGTGTTATCCTGCAATTCTCACAAACACATTAGTCCCTCAATTAGGTTTGTCGTCAATACTCCAAAACCAACTAGGGGTGGCACTAGATGCACTTACAATCTCCCCCTTTTTGGTGATTGATGACAAACTGGTTGAAGTTTTCAACGGGGAATGAAATATGTGAAATTGTAAAGGATAGGGTATTGTCTCCATAAGTGGCAAAGGCTCCCCCTGAAGATGTGCATATAAGTAATTTGCTCTTGGAATGCAAATGCACATGGCAGGTTGTACTTGTGGAGATCCTCTTCAACTTATGATGACAATTCATCATGCATGAGGTGATGTAACAAAGATAATGGCATGCATAATGAAAAATGGACGTCTGCAAAATGACCTAAGTGCGGAAGTTATCATCGCACATGCGGAATTTATCATCGCATCACAGAATAGAAAATAAGTAGCAGACGACCATCGAGTTTAAGTGTTACAACTCAAAGAACCAAATGTATCGAAAAGCAAGAGTTGTAACAACTTGCCAAAAGTAGCAAAAGGTAAAGCAACCACCCATATGGACCCGCTTGAAGACTATCAACTCATATGCTTCTCCCCCTTTTGTCAGTAAGGACCAAAAAGGTCTGAAGACATAGAGCGCCTACTTGTTCCCATGAGGTGCAGGCGAGGTAGCAGGGTCGTCGTTGAGGTCCGGTGGTGCAGAAGAACTTGGTGCAGTGTCAACACGCGCTGAAGTTGGAGGAGGTGAAGTTGCATCATCTTGGTCATCGATGACTCTGGCATTCACTATCGCAGCTGAGGACGAATAGTCAGAGTCTTCAAGTGAGGGAGTCTGACGCAAGTGAGCATTCCGTGGAGGAGTGGAGTCAAACTTGAATCATTCGGTGAAGCCATCGTCCTGCAGATCAGCTTCAGCACTAAGCAAAGTCAAACTCTTCCACGACCTCCGACAGGCTTCATGAGTGACAAATGCATTCTTAGTGGCAAGATTGCGTATGCGGTTGACATCCACCAAGAGGCTTTGCATCTGACGCTTGAGCCAGTCGTGATGCTTGTCATGTTTCTGGTGTAGCGTGACGAGAAGATCTCGGTCATTGAGAACACGAGATCGCCTTTGAGGCCTTTGCGCAATGGTGCTACTAGTGGCGTCAGTTTGAGCGTGACGGGAACGTGTGTTGCCAGCCAAGGGATAAACACGTGAGACTTCCTGAACTCCTTCAATGGGCTGGGTGAAGCTTTGGTGATCAGCATTGTGAAGATAAAGGGGGTCCTGAGGAGGCTCTGGGTAAATGGCTTTAACAGACAGATCAACCTCTGGCAAGAAGACAAGATGATTGCGCGCACACGGCTGATACTTGATGGCAGAGTGAATCTTGATAAGTCGCATTACCCATGGAGCATAGAACTTCAGACCAAAAATGTCGGAGCCAGATGCAGGCAACTACCTAATGAAGAAGTCTTGAGCATTGAAGCTGATGCCATTGAAGATGTAGAAAACCAAAGTCTTCATTGCTCCTTCAAGCTTCGCTGCAGATGAATGTCCTTTGATAGGCCATAGAGTTTTTCTGAGAATGTGATAAATGGTGTGAGGCAGATACTCTAGGTCTTCAACAAAGAATTCAGATGGGTAGTCAGCGTCGTGAGGCAAAGGCTTCATCATGCTCAACATTTGGCTCATGTTGGGTTCGGGCTTTTGAAAAATGCTCTCCAAAGCATTCTGGTGTTGTTGACAACCTGGCTCATAGAATTCACCAGGAGTGGGCAGGCCTGTGAGCTCAATGATGTCAAGAGCTTTGGCTTCATGATGGACATTGCCTGTCATCCACTCAAGGACCCAAGTCTTTGGATCCCTGTTGTAGCCTCGAATGTGAAGAGTTGCATAGAACTATAGCAAAAGCTCTTCATTCCAGTGTTCCTTATCTGTGACAAACTGCAGGAGCCCAGCGTCTTTGAAGCATTCCAACGCTTCTTCAAGGCAGGGCAGGCCAGCTATAGCTTCAGTGTCAAGACGCATATGTGGAAATATGCGCCCTTGATTGTATAAGACGCGGGAATAGTAGTTGCGCTGCTGATAGCTCCAGAACTGATTTGATGAAATGCGAGGTTTGGTGTAAGGGTTCTTGGCGCTGTTG